>NW_004567111.1:57034897-57037657 GCF_000260355.1 Condylura cristata | reverse complement strand
GCAGCGGGTGGGTCAGGAGAGGTCTGCTGTGCCATGTGGATCTCCTCCGGGGCAGGCGGGGATCGAACTCATGCAGAAGTGGCTTAAGCTTCTTAGTGCAGTGCTTTAACCCGCTGTGCCACCAGAGAGGGCCCAGGAGCCTCATTTTTATTAAAGCATCCTTTAAAAAGTTTAAAACAAGGCCAGGGTAAGGAATGAAAAAGTTTACTGTACTCAGTTCTAACATCAAGAGAGATAGGAGAGTTGAAGGCTGAACAACAAAGGCTTAAGCTTTTTGGTTCCCCAAGTTTTTTCCTCTGGAGCTTAATTTAGTGTGTACATCTGGGAGACAATGGAGTGCGGGAGTTTGAATTATTGGTTTGGACAGGAACATGTTATCACAATATGTTTTTAGCACTGTCTAATTTTGCTGTATTAACTTTACAGTAATAGCCAATTGCTTTCATTAGAACAACTAAGTGTAAAATCAATTTTTACTTCATCAAATGCATCCAAATGCAAAAATGGTTGCAAATACAAGAGTGGCCAAAACAAAATAAAGAGATCCAGTAGGAGTCATCTTCAGGGCCCCTGACTTTTCAGGGGCATCCCCTCATACTGGGACTTTGTTGGACAGTATGAGATATTTGGCCTGCGCCACTTACTGTTGCTTCTATTTCTCTTGCCATAGGGACCAAATCTTTATTACTGAAGCATTGAAACATATTGAGTGTTCTGTTCTATAATATTTCATTGTGGAGATCTTACATCAAAATCTATAATCCATTTGGAAATTACTATGTATAGAGTGAGAGAATGACCCAACTTCATTCTTCTATGTATGACCTTCCAGTGTCCCAACACCATTTATTAAAGAGCCTTTTTTTCACCATTATATGGTCAGGCTGTTTTATCATAGAATACATACCTATATGTATATAGATTTATTTCTGGCCTTTTTATTCTGTTCCCTTGATCCATATATATATCTATACTGTTGCTTTATATTATGAATGGTAAGGATGTACTGTAAATAACATAACATTTCAGTGCTAAAATTGATCTCAGAGATTCTAGAATCTGTATCTTCTTTCAATTACATAAAGGACTACACTTTTACTATAGAAAATTTAGAAATGTAGAAAATGTTAGAATTAGGAAACAATAATTACCCACAATTACATCCTAGAACAGCACCATCTTTTAACATTTTGTCATAATTATTTCCAGATATTTAAAATTTTGACATATTTCCCCTTTTTTAAATTCCACAAATGAGATCATTTTATATATATATATTTACAGTTTGTGTCTGGCATTTTTTTCCACTTAGTGATCATTTTGGTTGTCATTGAAAGCTCTTTGAACAAGTATTCTAAAGACCCGTAAAAAAGTCAATATGGTGGCCCTCCCTGGTGGTGCAGCGGGTTAAAGCACAGCACAAAGAAGCTTAAACCACTTCCACATGAGTTTGATTCCCACCTGATCCGGAGGTGACCACATGGGGAGGCAGACCTCTCCTGACCAGCCCTCTGCTCCCCTCAGCAGTGTACTTCATTGATCTGCCTGTTCTGCTCCCCACTCTGTCTCTGGTGAAGCCTCTCACCGCCCCTGAGCCTCTGGCCTGTACCCCAGTTCTGTATGCACAAATAAATAAATCTTTAAAAAAAAAAAAAAAGCATTCATTCTTCCAAAACAAAATTAAAAAGCAAGTTAATACAAAAATTTTAAATGTTTTTCACTATTTCCATAATAGCCTCCGTATTTTCAGCCCCAAATTTATCATATTGAAATCATAACCAAAAACATGTTCTTCTTCTCAGAGTGAGTGGTCCCTAATTGCAGGACTGTGCCTTGGTTGTTTCAATTTTGCTTTTTTGTTTCTTTTTTGGTAGGTGCTCAGTGCATGTTTTTGAAGGAAGGGAAAAGGGGGTGAAAGAGAATGGAGGGCAGAAGATGACAGAGGCACTAAAAGGGAGAGAGAGAAGTTGGTGATTGAGAGGAAAGGGGAGTTTGAGGATGGAGGGCTAGAAGAAGGGGGAAAGGCGAGGGGAGGAAGATGAAAAAGGAGGTAGAATACGGAAAGAATGAATCTTTTTCCAAGGAAAAGGAGGAGGATTTGAGGATTGAGCAGTGGCTTTTTAGCAGTCTTCTTATGGTGGAGTCTACCAAGGGGTATTCCTTTAATTGAAGAAGATCATTGTGCAAAGAGAGGTTGCTTAAGTCAAACAAAAGAGCACTTGCTCCTTTGGCCCTCAAAAGTGGAATGCAGGTTTTCCAGCAAAAAGTACAGGAGGGTAAATTGATCCTGAGGTGAGCATCTGAGATGCCTCAAACTCCCCTTTCCTCTCACTCACCAACTTTCCCTTCTAGTGCCTCTGCAAGAGACCCCTCTGAAAATGGTCACCACCCTCCACTTCTCCACAAGAAGAAGCCCTCCACCAAAACTACAGTGGACCTAGCAGTCAAAGCTATAGCTAGGGTAGAAAGAGCAAAACCATGGACCCAAGAGTTTTTTCATGAGAAGACTACAATTTTCACCGACTATTGACCAGTTTGTTTTTAAAGATTTATTTATATTGGCGGATCTCTCCTGGCCCGCCCGCTGCTCCCCTCAGCAGTGTACTTCGTCCACCTGCCTGTTCTGCTCCCCACTCTGTCTCTGGTGGATCCTCTCACCGCCCCTGCCTGTATCCCAGTTCTCTCTCTCTCTCTCTCTCTCTTTTAAAAAATGAAAGTGCTTCCACATAATATTTCATTGTGGAGATCTTACATCAAAAT
>NW_004567111.1:57020209-57034226 GCF_000260355.1 Condylura cristata | reverse complement strand
GCCACCAAGGAGGGCCTGAATGGGCCATTTCTTAAATGTTAAACATAAATTTAGCATCTGACACAGTAATTCCATTCTTAAGCATCTACCCATACAGATTTGTATACAAGTGTTCACAGCAACATTGTACATAGCCAAAAAGCAAGAAGATATCCACCAGCTGGTAGATGAACAAATTATGACACAGCCATAAAATGGAATACTATTCAGCAACAAACAGGAATGAAATACTAAGACATATTACAACATAGATGAGCCTCAAAAACATTATGCTAAGTGAAAGAAACTAGTTACAACATGCTGCATATTGTACAATTCTACTTAAATGCATATAGAAACATAAGGTAGGTTAGTGGTTTCCTGGGATTAGAGTAGGTTAATGATAATGATCATAAAACATATTATTAGGATAATAAAGGTAACATAAAATTGGATTATGGTGAATGTTACACAGGTAGAAAAGCTTGCTTAAAATCATTGAATGATACATTTTTAAGTGTAAATTTTATGAGATGTAAATTGCACAAATGATATCTTAGTAAATTTTAAATTAATAGGATAAGTAAAAATTAAAGAGAGAGGACCCTTGACTTATCTTTTAATATGTAAAACTTGAGCCATGCATGATTTTAAACAAATTACATTATGAATGAGACTTAGTTATATTCTGAAAGCTTGGAGAGAGACTAAATATGCTGCTCATTAAATAACAACATTTTGGATAACTTCTCCAAAGAAGAAGCAATTAGTTATAAGGCCTTCCCATATATAACCATTATGGTGTAATTCTCTATTTCTAGTCAAACAAAAACTTATTAAAATTATGTTCATCTTCAATGGTCCATTGCATCCTAAAGAAAAAACTCAAAATCTTGAATTCTGTTAATTGAATCTTAAAATATTGTGAAGGTCCTTATTCTGCGGTTTTCCAGAAAAAAATCTGGCGAATGCCAAAAATTAAAAATCAAAGTTAAAAATCAAATAATAATATATTTGACAAGGAAATTTGTTCAAAATTATAACCACCAGAATTGGCAAACAATAATATATCAGAACATATCCAACAAGAAGTCCACATGAAAATTTTAGAATACCAATATTGCTCTTCAAATGCATCAGTGGTTAAACATTACTCTGTAGTGACAATGCTTCTCATTAACTTCCAGTTTACCAGAAAAATACTAAATAGATAGAATTCAAATAATGTCTTTCCCATACGGAAAGGATAAAATTATATGGGGTATCAGAAGCTCTAGTGAGATTTCATAAAATTTCCTTTAATTAATTAAACACAAGATTGCCAATTTTTCCTAATTTATATTACTGGGGAGCTTTGTTTTAAGTACTAGGAAAAAAACTCATTACTCATCACAGACAACTTAAGATATAAACATTTCAACTATACCCCATCAGCACAATGTTGACAGCCAAACTACAGTTTATTATTGCAAATTCATAATTGGAATTTTTTTAAAGATTTATTTATTTATGCATACAGAACTGGGGTACAGGCCAGAGGTGCAGGGGTGGTGAGAGGCTTCACCAGAGACAGAGTGGGGAGCAGAACAGGCAGATCAACAAAGCACACTGCTGAGGGGAGCAGCTGGCAGGCCAGGAGAGGTCTGCCAGGCCATGTGTTCAACTCCAGGGCAGGGATTGAACTCATGCTGAAGTGGCTTTAGCTTCTTAGTGCTGTGCTTTACTCCACTGCACCACCAGGGAGGGTCTCCCTTCATATTTTTGAGCTAAAAATTTTATAGGTGCTGTCTATCATCTGGAGGCCAGAACAATTAAACCCAAAAGAGAAAAAATATAACACATAGGCACAGATAGAACCCTTAGATTTTTATTTAACCCACATGGAATATTTTATGTAATTGTACTTTACTCATACTTTGTAGAGTGGCAAAACCACTCTACAAAAAGCTAAAGAAGAAAACTCAAAGATAGGACAATATACAAAACCTTGCAAAAATCAAAATTTTAAAAAGACAAAAAATTAAAAGCCAAATGGAAACCAATATTTTTCTATGACATTAAAACCAAATTTCAAAAACTAGGTAATATTGACAGCTAAGGTTATTAACTGCAATATGTCAGCTACCATCTTACATGCCTTAGACTTTTAAAAGAGAAAGAAAAAAAATGAGAGCAACTACCAAGGAAGCCTCATGGCCTTATTTATCATATCAGGGTTTCCAGTGTTTATTAGAAGGTCAGTCCTAAGGTATACTGCAACCAAAGCTAAAAGAGGAAAAAAAATATTTAAAACTTTGTCTTTTTTCTTAAATATCACAGATCAGGTTCAAAAAACAAATGGGTCTTGGTTTCCAAGTCATTGTCTTCCAGCACATTCATCACTCTGGAGTGACACATCCAGTGTTTTATGCCTCCAAGTTTCAAAGAAGTGTGAGTGGTTAGCAAAACTGCATAGGAACAGACCATTTCTCCAAAGGGTGGGCTTTGTATCTCCAGTCTTCCAGATCTTGACTAAGGCCAGTTAACTGGTCTGAAAGTATGTGAGAGTTCATCTGAACACACAGAAATCCTAGAATGAGCAAATTTATGAGTGACAGCTAAAATTTCCTGTATATGTTGTGGTACTGTCTGATTTTGCATTCTTGCTCTATGTCTGGCACATTGTTCAAAATCGACAACTTAGAATGGTCTTCCAATGATGTCAAGGGGGCTTAAACAAAACCTACTTCTAGGAGCCCCTCTTATCCAAAAGAGGGTGATGGACAATACCTGGTTCCAATGCAGATGGCTTTCTTTACATGGTTTCACCTGGCCTTTCTTTAGGGTATGATCATCAATTTTTCCTGTAGATTGTAGTCTCTAGGGGGCATATAGCTTCCACATAATCTGTAAGGTACTACTTATTTTGTGAGTGACTTCTGAAACAAATGCAGATCAATCATCACTCTGAATAGACTTGGGAAATCCAAAGTGAGGAATTATTTCCTTCAACACTTGTTCGGCAACCTCTGAAACTTTATCTTTAATGTGGGGAAAACTTCCATCCACCCCAAGAAGACCAAAAGGTACTTGTAATAGCCAATGGTTCTGAGCACTTGGGTAAAATCCACTTGCCCTTCTTCAAAAGAGTACTTGTATTGATACTGGACCCCATAGCTTTATTTAGGATGAGTCAATCTTGGGGTTATTCTTGGCATATAAGTGGCAACTTTGGGTAATCTATTGAACCACTCTAAGCAGATAGGAGCCCTTTAAATATGGGCACATAGATTCTAGCAAGGTATTTCTTTCATAGTAGGGTCTTTCATGTAGATGTTTCAACATTGCATCAAATACGGCCTCTGGAAGGACTGTAATTCCATGTTGTTGACTAACTAAGGGGCAATCTTAGTAAATCCCCATTCACAGGTCCTTTCCTCATTCTGGTTAGTGTATTTGTGAACAAGTTTGGGTAAGTCCAGGAGAAGGATGAGTGCCCCTTAAAGAGCCGAATGAGAATGAGCTTTAGTTGTACAAGCAATTCTTCTGTTGCTTCTATAATTTCAGATAGTTGAAATTGGTGACTTGGAAAATATATCCCCATTGTGGCAGAGGAGAAAACGACTGCTTTCAGATAGGCTAAGATCTCTAGCAGGTACTTAATTAACATCTTAACATTTCTGTAGTTGGTTGTATGGAGTCCCCTTTCCTTTTTACATGGTTCCATATGTATACAGAAACTTGAAACATATTTTGAGCCTGTGCTTATGTTTGCCCTCTTAGCTAGAAAAAGTTTCAAGGCCTGGGTCAGGGCTATCAGTTTGACTTTATGTGCCAACATCCTTGAGGAGAGGGCCTTGGCATCTATGGAGCATATCCACTAAAGCATCACCACTGTATGTTCTTATTTCCATAAACTCGCTCAGGATCCTGAAGGGACTAGTCAGACAAATCTGGTTGGCTAGCACACAGTTTCAATAGTCTCTAAGCAATTATGGATTAAGATTTCATCCTCATGGCTTTCTGCATTGATTAAGATCATAGTAGCTAGATTTAAGGAATTAGTAACTTGCAAATGCACATTGGGGTTATCTAGTAGAGTGTCTGTTGTTTCCTCATGTACCCAGCAGTAAACCAAAGTAAATCCCTTTGTCCTATCAATGTCAAAACTATTAGAAATAATATATGAATATAGAAAAACAGCAGGTTACAAAATTAATAAAAAAATAATCTGTGGTGTTTCTTTATGTGAGCAATGAACTGAGAAGTCAGGGAAAACAATTTCACTTACAACTGCCATCAGAAAATTAAATATCTTGGAATAAATTTGACCAAAGTGGTAGGTCTATACACTTAATACTGTAAGACACTGTTAAAAGAGTAGAAAACACAAAGAGATGGAAGTTATCCTATCTTGTGGATTGCCAAGAGTCAACATTATTAAATGACTATATTACAGCAAAACTCAGTGCAACTGCAATCAAATTCCAAAAGCCATTTTTCATGGAAAGAGAATGAAACAAAGCATGACATTTATTTATACATACAAGAGCTGGAATAGCATGAACACTCCCAAGAAAAGAGAACAAAAATGGAGATATTATATTCCCTGACCTTAAACTGTATTATGAGACAATAGTAATTAAAGCAGCTTGATACTGGAATAAAAGTAGACACACAGATGAATGGGACAGAATTGAAAGACCAGAAAATAAGCTTAAACTCTACTTGGATTATGTAATAGTTAAACTATATTATTCTTAGAAGAAAATATAATTTTTCATGACATTGGATTAGGGAAGTCATGGAGAGGGGAAAAGAAAGCAGCTTGGGATGCCAGTAGCCAAGTAATAATGTAATAGTGAATTCTCTGGATTTTTTGTTTTTCCTTAATTGTCCAGATTTGAGGCTGATTTGTTTTTCCTTAATTGTCCAGATTTTGGCATTTTCTGATGACCAGAAAATGCCAATAAGCACCCAAAAAATTACCAACAAAAGGCCTGCTCTTTCTATTCAAAGGAGGTTTGGTGTAAACTACTAGGCTAACTTTTAGACAATAACTGCTCTAGTCCAGCCAATCAACAGGGAAGAAACTGCAGCCACCCCCACCCACTGCAACCAAAGTGGAATGGAGAACCTGTAATTACACCCTTACCAAGGATGCAGTGGGCCCCCTCAACATTCCTTCTGAAGTGATTTCAGAGAACTCCAAGTGAAAACTGGATTTTCATCTCCATTGGCTGACAAGACTTTCCACTTGGCAGTCCAAGTGAAAAACACAGGGAGCCTAGACTCTTAAAATCTACCTGTCAGTAACAAGGCATCTCTCCCCCCCTCCTGCTAGCATGAGTTAGAGGAAGCCTCATGGACATCAGGGACTGCCCAGTGGTAATGCAGTCAGGGGACACCACATGGAGAGCACGTACTTCCACCCCACTGAGCGGTAAAATGGCTACATCTCTGTGGGTCAAGAGGGGACGAGGGGGAACTTGTACCTTTACAAGGGAATAATAAGGCACTATGCCCCTCTTCACGACTTACATGCAGCAAGCTGCATGAGCATCAACATGTACACGTTCTCCTTATCACTAAGTGCAACCAAAGGGGAAGCACAGAGATTCAGATAGATTGTCCAGGACTGCCAACTTGGCGGGGGGGGGGGGGGGAGGTCTACCCTTTTTATAGCAAGCAGTAAACTAGCTGTTTTGAAATTTTAAGTTGCACATTGCAAATTTTTTACATGAGAAATGGCTCATGTAAAGAGCTGTCAGGGCCTTGCATTCTTGGCATACAGAGCAAAGTGTAGAAGAATCACTTTGGAAGTGTTTCTTCTGAGATCTCTGCAGGGCAAATTAGCAATAAAAACAGTGAACACAACCGTTCCATCTCTAGGAATCTGTCCTACATATTTATTTGCACATGCACAAAATGATGGCTGTGAGGTCATTTATTGTTGATATAGAAAAAGATCAGAAACTGAAATGTTCATTGCAATGGGACTGGGACTCATGATGGAATACTGATAGTAATAAAGCAAAAAGTCTTTGTGTGTTAATTTTGATTGCCAAGAAAATAGATGAAGAAAAATATGCACATTTCCCCTTCTGTTTAAAAGAGGCAAAAAT
Organism: Condylura cristata; assembly: GCF_000260355.1. NCBI lineage: Eukaryota > Metazoa > Chordata > Mammalia > Eulipotyphla > Talpidae > Condylura > Condylura cristata. The sequence goes on along the minus strand of NW_004567111.1, from coordinate 57,028,143 downwards.
ATACACATGCACATATTTTCTAGTACTCATGTAAGCATAAATTTTCATTTCTCCAAGGATACACAACAATCAATTAGTATTCTTTACTGTTTGTAGGGAAAAGAAATGAAAGACTGGGAAATGGATTAGACTTTTGTTGCCCATCTTTTTATGCATTTTAACTTTTAAAATTGTGTGATTGTACCTATTCAAAAGATGAACCCAAAATAAAAGAAATTATTGAATTTTCTGAATTTCTTAATACCACCAATCATTTAAACCAAAGGTCAGGGTGCCACACTTGTCCTGTTTAAATGTCTCATCTCATGCAAAGACACACTCCTACTCATGATCTATTTGTCACCCACCACACAGACACACGTGAGGGTCCACTCAATCCATTCAACAATCTTAATAAGGTCTATTTTGTCATCATCACATAGAAGAGAACCTGGCAACAGATCCAAGCTCTGATTTGGATTTTACATGTGATGGAGACTGTTTTCCTCCCAGATCCTATACTGTTCTTGAAGCAGAAGCTTGCCTGGGAAGGCTCCCTCCCTCCCTTTGCATGGCAGCAGTTCCACCAGCATTTGGTAGCCGTGGCTATGGTGATTGTGAATCATGGGCAAGTGTGAGGTGGTGCTGGTACACTGATCAAAGCAAGGACTCACAAATGCCAATAAAGCATGACACCAATGGCAGGATTTGGATTCAAAATTTTAATAATAAATTGTGCCAGTAGAAGCTTTTCAAAGGCAATGATATATCAATAAATAACAGTTAAATTGAGTTCCTGAGAAAGGACCTACCACATGAAAGTATGTCAGAGCGATGTAAATAACAACATGGCATTACTATAAAATAGCGAAAATACTGACAGTCACGATACAAGCACAGCAGACTTCAGAGTTTGCCATTCATACAAATGTAAACCAGTACACAGGAATCATTTTTTTTAAAGTTTAGGCATTGATAAACTTAAGTGTTGCCTAGATATATACTAAATAATGGATACATTATACTAAAAACTTCAAGGAAAAATATGTGGAATAATATAATGAAAAAGATGCATCAGATTTTTAAAAAGCAAAAAAGAATTGACCTTTTTACTCAAATATAAATCACTTTAAATAGGAATCATACTAATTTGAAATAAGGAATATTTTGTGTGCTTATCTATGTAGTTATATATACATCTACACTTCTACAAAACTATGTATGGCTTAATTATATTTTTATTCCAATGTCACTTTCGAATAATCCTTGCTTCTTTACAAAGATCAGAAAATTAATATATCTTTAAAATCGAGTTAAGATTGATACTTCAAAGCATACCAAAAAAATGTGAAAGCCCTAAGATTACTAAATTTCAACATGGTAACACTTCAGTCGTCTAAGAGGAGAAGCGATGTCACACAAACCCTTCAGTGTGGGGAGTCTGTCAGCAGCAGGGCTGCTGCTCTTGGATTCCATGGATTGGCAACACCAAGAACAAAAGAGCATGCTGACTATCAAAATGGACACAGTTCCATGAGTAAACTATTTTTGGCATAGCTAACCTAATCCCTTTTGATGTACACAAGTTTAGTATATGACAAATGCTTGAATTTACTCTCAAAAGAATCCAATCATAGCCAAGACACACACACAAAAATTACTTCGCAATTACATATCTGCATTTCTTTAACCCAGTAGGAGATACAATCATAAGGAAGAAGTCACCCACACAATACATTACCAGCACACTGTCTAGCACATCTCATTTAAAGATACTCGGTAAAAACATATTCACAGAACCGGCTGTGAATGGCAAGATACGGTAATTTTATAATAGAAAACCCTGCTCATGCAGTACTCTCTACACACCAGACATCTGAAATCACACCCACAGAGTCACCTTGCTCACATTTTCTATTATACTATAATATGCAAAAGCAAAAAAAAAAAAAGCAGCTTTTAACATTTTATCACAATTTTGAAATGTGGGGAAAAATAAGACAAAACCACTGTGTGAATAAAATGGTTATAAGTAACGTCAGAACAGTGTTATCTTTTCTTTTTTTTACATTATTGCACAGAGATTTCTTATCACATGTTCTTCAGTTTTTATGTCTTTTCCTAAATGTGAATAAGTGCTATGGAAAAAAATACAAATGTAGAAAATAACAGCAGCATGATTTGTCAAAGTTATTCCCTACAATTTAGTAAGAAAAATGGCTATAAACAAAATAAATGTTCTTTTTAAACTGTACTACGTTTTTTAAAAAATTGTTTTAATGCAGGTAATGTCCTCAAAAGCCAATTTAAAGCAATGCTAATCCCTACCTCACAAGAACCAGAATCTAGAAACACCAATCTATTAAACTGAATCCTTTTTTTAAAGTGTTTTTGTTTGGTTTGGGGTTGTTTTTGAGAATGCCAAAATTTCAGCTGAAGTAATCAATGAACTAAAGTAAAAGAAAGCTGACCTTAATTTTCAATAGGCCTGTTAAAGACCTAGCTATGGGCCCTGAGCCTTTGAGGAAGCTGAGGCTCTTGGGCATGCCAAGTCATGGGCTATACATACACTGGTTGGCAGCCTTCAGTCTGATCCACCAGGTCAGAACTTTCCAAATCAGAGTTCTCAGCCTGGGAAGCTTCTGCTCCTGAAGGCTTTGGGCACCTAAAGGGATAGCCATTGTCATCGAAGAACCTTCGGAAAGTGAATTCATAAAAGGCGTGCTCTGGGTGCTTGTTATTTGGGGAGGTGAGAGTGTCCCAGGCCTTAGTGCTGTCTTCACTACCATCAGTCCATGGGTTTTCTTCTTCGACAGGGTCAAAGTTTGAGGTGTCCATGGGGTGGCTGATTTTGGGAACGTAGGGTGCTGGCTGCTTCCGGATGTCATTAGAGAAGTCTATGGCACTGAAGAACGGATGAGCCTTCAAGTCATCGGCCCCATCCCTCCCTAGCCGGTGGTCAGCGGCACAACACAGTTTAGTGATGAGGTCCCGGGCCTCAGGGCTCAGCTTCACTTGGGCTGGAATATGGAGTGTGTTCTCCCAGTTTATCACCTGATGAGATACCAGAATCAAAATTTTAGTTTCTACTTCACCTCCATGCCAATCTGAGGCACTTTTGAAACAGTATGTGAGGCTGTAACTTTTAAATAACTATAGTTTCATTGATGAAGGACAGTCAGAACAAACAGAGAAGGAGCAGTTGTAAATCTGGAGAGCTACGAAAAATCAGTATGATTCAGTAGAGGGCTTGCAACTTGAGGCAAGAGATGATGCAGCCAAATACAGACCAAAAGAGGTGGATTTTTTTTTAATCATAAATTTTTTTACTTCTCCCAAAATGAAGAAACTGATGATCTGAATCACATCTTTAGGTACGGTAACAAACTTCTCCTTTCTATCATGGTCTCATTCAATACTTTTGTGACTGAGAGTGGTCACAAACAACAAAAGAAACAGAGAAGAACAGAGATGACTAACCATGGCCTTGGTGTTGTTTCAACCTCACAAACCTGTCATCAGGACGTGCAGTAAATGCTTTTGTCATAGAGACATATTTATAGTGAAAAGAACATCCAAAGGACTACTCTATTGCTTATACTTAGAATCATAATAAAATCAAGTCAAAACAACTAGCCACTGCCTGGGTAGTTGGGCATTGGGTAAAGCACTGGTACAGGTATGTATATGGGTGGGAGTATTGAATCCGGGTTGTTTGTTTTAGTAGAACTGAAAGTATAAAACTCATGTAAGACAACATAGGAGAAAGCTGACCTCAACTAGATGCTAGATTGACAATGATTTCTTGGAGTGATAACAAACGCAACAGCAACACAAGTAAATAGTATCAACTGGTCTTGACAAAAATTTAAAACTTCTGTGTATCAAAGCACACTATCAACAGAGGGAAAAGGTAACTCATGGAATGAGAGACTATATTTGCTAAGTATATATCGGAAAAGAGATTAACATCCAGATTATAAAAAGAATTCCTACATCGAAACAACAAAACCCTAATTATAGAAGGGCAAAGGACTTGAACAGACATTTCTCTAAAGAAAACATACAATTGTCTGTTAAACATGTAAAAAGACGAACACCACTAATCATTAGGGAAATACGAATCAAAACTACAATGAAATACCACTTCATACCTACTAGGATGACTTCTAGTTAAAAAAAAGAAGTGTTGATGATGAGGATGAAGAGAAACTGGAACCCTTGTGGAAATGTGAAATGGCATATGCAATGGCAGTTCCTTAAAAAGTTAAACAAAGTTTATATATTTTTTTCAAAAAGCAGGGACTTAAATGCTTGTACATAGGCTCAAGTTCATAGCAGTATTACTGTTTGCAATAGCCTAAAAGAAAAAACAATTCAAGTGCCCATGGCTGGATGATGTGTGTATATGTGCAATGAACAGTATTCAACCTTAAAAGAAAGCTCTGACTTAAGCTATGAAATAAATAAATATTGACGATATTATGCTGAGGAAAATAAAGCATCATGGAAAGATAAGTACTGGGTGATTACACTTATATGAAGTGCCTTCAACAGGAATCTGCACAAAGACAAGACAGTAAAGAGTTTTTACAAGGAGAAGCGGGGAGCTGGTATTTTCATGGGTATAGATTCTGTTTGGGCTAAGAATATATGTAAGATTGAAGAAATATATAATTAAAAGTGACTAACATGTCAAACTTTGCCAAAAAAAAAAAAACCAGGCAGGTAAATTCGTGGACAGTTTAGCAATTCAATTAAATACAAATAATGCCAAATTCTAATTTTATTTTTAGTGAAATAAAATGAAGCTTTAATTTTGCTTTTTTCTAATGAGGGGATTATTATTAGGGTGTCCTATTATGGGGCATAAAAATATCTCTTGGAATTGTTAGTAAGTATGTGTCAGCTGAGAAGTGTACTGTTCTGGGGAGTTGCAGATTTCAGCTGTTTCCATTAAATCTTTAAGTAATCAAATCTTTCTTAAGTGAATGGTTACCATTCTAATACTAGAAATACTCTAATACTAATTATTTAATTACTCTGAGTATTAGGAATGTGTACAACTGACTACATAGCTTAATGCTGTAACATCTAAATTAAAAAAGCCTATCTTTTCAGATATAGTTCATGAGGTTTTCTGTTTGTGTTTGAATAGTGGGCACAACAACAGTAGACAACAGATCTGCAGGGGCCTTCCCTGGTGGTGCATGGGTTTAAAGTGCAGCACTATGAAGCTATCCACAGTAACTGCAGCATGAGTTCAATCCCTGGCCAGGGAGGTGACCCATATGGTGCAGCAGACCTCTCCTGACCCACCTGCTTTTCCCCTCAAGAGCGCATTTCAGTGGATTGGCCTGGTCTGCTCCCACTCTCTCTGGTGAGTGCTCTCACCTCCCCGCACCTCTGGCCTGTACCTCAGTTCTTGTATTCATAAATAAGTAAATCTTTAGAAAAGAAAAAGAAAATAGATCTGCAGTCTTCTTTACTGCTTCTCACTGTCCAAAGTTCTCATCTGGAAATATCAAAAGTCATTGTGATTAACTCACGCCTTGTCCTACTTAGTTACCTTCAGTTGGGTTTCCGTGGGAGTAGGGGCCAAAAAGGGCGGCTGCCCCACCAGCATCTCGAAGAGAATCACTCCAACACTCCACCAGTCACAGAGCTGGGTATATCCTGGAAGACAAAGCCCCACTCAATTCCAGTGCAGGTACATGTACTCCTCAGAGATTTTATCCAAGTTTGGAAACCCTGCCTTGCTGTTAAGTGAGGAAGCATGCTGAAGTGGCACACATGTAGAGACATGAAAACCAACCTAGAACAAATGTGTGTCCCAGTGCCTGTGGCCTAGAGTGGAATGTGGGGAATGGCACTTGTTGAGCCTTAAAATCTGCATGTAAGGTATAAGAAAACACTTTAATTTGTTCAGTATTGCTATTACTGTTAGTAACAATATCAATCAGAATTTTAAGATACTAAAGAACATATAGGTACTCATTAGACTAGCACTAATTGAAAATTAAAAAGTGCCATGTCTTGAGACCAGTCAGGTGTGGCCAGCCATGTAGGGTCCTGAGGTGGCTTTCAAACCCATTTCAGAAGATGCTGAGGACTGTGGGACAGGAGGGAAGGAGGCATTTTGGAAAGGGAACCATAACCTGACATCTGGTTATTATGGGAGGCTCTCATGGAGCCACACCTATTCTCACAGAGCTCCCAGGTATGGAACATGAAGGGAGGACATCAGGCAGCAGGGTTGGGACAGCCTCAAAGCTGTGAAGCAGGTTCCTTTTTCTTTAAATTTTTTCCTACTTTTTCTTCAGACCCCACATCCCAGTCCATGTCATGCTTTAGTCTTCATGTCACTGAATCCTTGCTCTTCCTGTTTCCTTCCTCTCTTCCTGTCCAGACTGGCACAGAAGGCTGCAGAGTAATCTCATACACCAGCTTCTCTGCACTATTGAATAAGATGTGGGGCGGGGGGGGGTGTCTGTCCCACTGCCATCAACTCCTACTCTGGGCAATGAGGTTAGCACAACAGCCTCTCAGGGTGGTTACTGTTACACGTGGGGCTCTGCAATGCATTAACACAGTTGACAGAGAAAATTCAGACTTGATCCAAGTCTGGCTGGTAATAAAGATTTGAAATAATGTGAAGAGACAGGTCACTGATCTCTGCATTCATTACATACAATCACATCAAGAAACTACTGTTGCTATGGCCAATGAACTGATCACTGAGAGATCTCTCTTGCACTCCATTCTAATCAACTTGGTTAAACACAGCACTCATCTAGGAGACCAGTTTTTCTGAGCACTTAGGATTTTATGCACACTCCTTTCCCCAAATCTTACCTTCAAGGTGCTTCTGGACTACTAGGAGAGAATTGGAGGAAAACAAATTTGTACTCAGTAACCGGCTGGAGATGGAAGCCCTGGGAGTCTGGCTTAGGCAGTCAGTGGTGTGACCCATGGAGTTATGCCATCACATGACTCCATCAGACTCAGCCTGTAGTGATTCCCTTGAGTACCAGGTAGAAAGCCTTCACCCAATCTCACTTCCCAGCCAAAGGAAGGGGCAAGTGGAGGCTGGCCTAAAGGCTCATGTTCTGTCATCTGGGAAAAAGGGGAATTCCAGAGCAAAAGTGAGGCATGCCAGAGATTTGTTTGTGAAGGAAATATTTTTTTCCCACAGGCATCTGTGAGTAAACAGAATGTGGATATGCAGAGTCTTAGAAAGCAGGGGCTGAAGTGGCAGCCAGTGGAGTTCTGACTCCACTGGTCTGAAGTACAGGTCACCGCAGGCAGTACGAAGCACATACCTTTTCTGAGGAGCACTTCTGGTGCAATATAATTTGGGGTCCCAACCAGAGAGTGCGCCAGACACCGCTGATGTTGCTTCTTGACTCTCTGCTCCAGGGTCTTCAGCCTGTCTCCACACCGACAGTTGGATACATCGTCCCAGAGATCGCTGGGCTCCATACTGTCCTGTCTGATGTGGCTACCTTTCATTGGGAATTGGGGCAGAGAAAGACAAGAATAGAAAACAAAGTAAAGATTCACTATTCAACAATGCCACAAATTCACAGTTTCAAACAGAAAAGTGCTCCAATTCAGTGAGCCCTGATGCAGTAAGAGAAAGATCCCCATCATTGCTCCATCAGATCGTCCTGGTACGGGTCTGAGACATAAGCCAGGAGCCAGACAGAAGCACCAGGACATAGAAACAGTGGGGTATGGTGAGGACAATTGTGCTGAGGGGCAGTGTAATGCTGAAAAAAGAAATGCCCAGGGATTGTTAGGCAGAGCACTCTCAGACCATGGCGAACCATCTGACATTTTAAGATGCGCATGGAAAAGCATAAGGATTTTTAAAATGTGAACAAAAATAACTTCACTGGTGGAAAAGAGGAATTGAATGATTAAGATGAATTTTGAGTTAAAAAAAACCCAGG
>NW_004567111.1:57010591-57018724 GCF_000260355.1 Condylura cristata | reverse complement strand
TGCCAAGAGCAGTACTACAGGAGATGGAATTGAACTACATATATATCTGTACCTACAAGTACCTATGCATTCAGGTGAGCTGTAAGAGGGCTCCTTGGAAGGTTGCTTGTTGAGATTTACGTCTTAAGTCTCAATTCAACAGGGAGAGCAATGGCTCCTCACAGAGGTTCATTGATATCTCATACCTTATCCCCTAAAAACATTACAGTAAAACTAAAATCTACAAACATAAGAAAAAAAAATCTCGCACATTACCATACTATTCCTCCTGTAGGGAAAAAGGATGTCACATCAAATTATAAAATAATGGAGTGACAAATAATTTCAAAATGATTAGGAGTCACCAGGGGGGCAAACAGTTCCCTTAGCTGGTTTAGTTATGTCTGGATGTAGCAGGTGTTTGTAGCATGCCTGTGACAATACCTTTTTGGTAGTATTTGGAATTGTGAGTCCACCTAAATCCAGTGCAGAGGCCAAAATCTGTCAGTTTGATGTGACCATCAAGATCTATCAAAATGTTGTCTGGCTTGATGTCTCGGTGGATAAAGCCCATCTTGTGGACACTCTCGATGGCCAGGGTTAACTCTGCAATGTAGAACCGGGCCAGGTGCTCAGGGAAGACCTCCATCCGGATCAGCAGGCTCATCATATCCCCCCCCGGAATGTAGTCCATCACAAAGTACAGGCTGTCCTTGTCTTGGAAGGAGTAGTAAAGCTTGACCACCCACTCATTGTCTGCCTCTGCCAAGATGTCCCTCTCAGCTTTGACGTGGGCCACCTGATTTCGATTCAGGACGTCCTTTTTCCGCAGGGTCTTCATGGCATACAGGGCATGAGTGTCCACTTTACAAGCAAGGCACACTTCTCCAAAGGCACCAATACCTAGGGTTTTGATTTTCACAAACATGGACTTGTCCATCTTGGCCCTTTTGAGCCTGTTGTAATTAGACTCCTTCTGGTAGAGGATCTTCCTCATCTGTTCTTGCTCAGCTTCACAGAGTCCAGCCTTTGTAGAAGAAAATAAGAGGAGTTATAGCGGTAACCCCGTGATAGGAACTGGTGGGTATTAAAGATGCCTTAGAGCTGAGAGAATGCTAGTGGAACATACAACCATGAGAATACAGAAGAAGTGGGTCCAATATACTATAAGCAATCTAGTTAGCCAGCTTTATGGTTTTATAGGCATATACAGTCACAGATCTGGAAGCTAAAGGGAAAACAAAATAGTCACCTTTCTCTAGGTGACCTTAGGCCCTAAAAACTACAAGACACCTCTACTCATAAAAACCTGTGGAGAACCAGACTTCTGGTGATTACCTCAAAGAAAAAGAAAAGAGAAAATCTGTGGAAAAGGGGACACAAAATCTATGTACCTAAAAGCAATCTAATATTATAGCAGCTAAGAAGAAAACAGAAAAAAAGTCAACAAAAATGAGATGGCACAAAAAGCACAAACTTGACTTTTTCAAGTCAGAAGTTACTAGCTTCAGATGAGTTAATTTACATTTTAATTTCAATAATAATTACCTTCTAATAATTTTGGGCAAACTATGGTAAATTGAAAACATTACAAATTTAAGGGAGGGTAAATAGATCATTACTAGATCTATTTGTCTTTTTATATCCCAGGATTTCAATTTACAAAACTTCAAATTTCCTTTCTACTCTTTCAAAGTGTTTTATTACTAGCAAAATGATGAATGTGTTGAACAAGGATGCACCATAAAAATCAATTTAGTGGCCCTCCCTGGTGGCGCAGTGGGTTAAAGCGCAGCACTAAGAAACTAAAGCCACTTCACATGAGTTTGATTCCCGCCTGCCCCGGAGGTGACCACATGGTGTGGCAGACCTCTCCTGATCCGCCCACTGCTCCCCTCAGCAGTGTACTTCGTCAATCTGCCTGTTCTGCTCCCCACTCTGTCTCTGGTGAAGCGTCTCGCCATCCCTGAGCCTCTGGCCTGTACCCCAGTTCAGTATGCACAAATAAATAAATCTTAAAAAAAAAAAATCAATTCAGTGATCAATCTGTCAGCCAGGTCATCCATGGCTATGATTGATCCCCTGAAGGCCAGGGGGAAGGGAAAGGGAGGTTCCACATGTCACTCCTCCAAAATGATCACTCCATAACCTGTCGCCCCATGAGAGCACTGCTCATAATAAAGACAAGAAAAACAGAAACACAGGAGACATCTGCTGTGATTCCTGCCATCAGCTAGGAAAGGGCCAAGGTCAGAAGGGAGAGTGAAATGAGAAATTACTTTCGCCATCTCTTGTTCCAGCTGCAGCCTCCGGTTGACCTTCTGCTGGTAAGTTTTTATGACATTTTCCACGTGCTGCTCCATGAAGAACTTAAAAGCATATGGTGAGTAGCTCTTGATGCGAGACTCTCTCTTCTCTTCATCTTTGCTGTTTTTCCGGACAGGAACAGGAGAAGTCTGGATCTGCTTTTTGTCCTTCCCTATCTTCTCTCCTTTGGCGTTTCTGTGGCTCTTGTCACTCCCTTCTGCAGGCTCTGCCCCTCGGAGGCTCTGCTCCATCCCGACACACAGGCTGTCCACAGTGAACTGCTCTGACTTCCCCTGAAGCAGCAAATGCTTGGGGTATGGTGGCGGTGGACACCTCATCTCTGGGCTGCCATACTCAATGTCCAGTGGGTACGTGCTGGTGCTCCCCAAGGGCACAGGATGCTCCTCCTTGGAGTCCAGACTTTCCACCGCTGGGGTGGGCGCTGGTACCCACGCTGGGTGGGAGGGTCCCACAGCTGTCTGGGGCTCCGGCCTCATCACCCTCACGCTCTTGACAGGGTGCAGGATGTGGGCAGCCGTCACCGCTGTGATGGTGTTGGGCGAGGACACAGGAGGTTCAGTTTTGCTGGGCACCCCTGCCCTGATAGGCACGGCCACTTGTTGCTGATGGTTGTTAAAGGAGTTGGTCCTGCTAGGGACAGGGCCTTCCTGTAGGAATGCCACATGCTGGCGGCTAGGTGCTTCCAGGCCTGGCTTCTGAAGAGAGTCTCGACGGGACAGGGTGGAGGACTGCCACTGCTGGCCAGGAGCACTGTTCATGTCATACAGATCCACGTTGAGACTATTTCTAGAAGGGCTAAGCAGATTCTGGGGGGCGCTGTCACTCACAAACATCTGGCCCCGGGAGCCCATCATGTGTACCGCGTGGGCCTGTTTATGGTGCGGATGGGACACGTATAAACTTGCCACTGGCCCCTGGGGCTGAAAGGCATGACCAGACCCCGGTGGCACAGCCTGGCCCTTGGCAGCAAGGCTTGAGTACCCTCCCGCCTCCTGACTTTTGTTCTGGAAGGAGGAACTGCGCTGGATGCTATAGCCTGGTGGCTCCCCCGGCACCAGCAGATGAGGCCGATAGTGTGGGCCCTGCAGTGACAGTACTTGGCCGCCTGGGTTGGGCACAGGGAAGTTCATCCCTGAAGCTTCCAGGTTGGCAGCAAAGCCTTTGGGTGGGTGCTGGTGGCTGCCAGGCCCGCTGTGAGGACTGACTCCCGAGAAAAGAAAGTCCATGTACTGACGAGGCACTTCCTCCAGTGTGCTGGCACCCTCATAGGCAGCGCTGCTAAGCTGATGGTAGGGCGGGAAAGGGTCTCCCGTGCCATCAAAGCTCGGCCTCCGTGGCGCAGTGGCTGGCGCAATGCCTTTCCCTGCAGAAGGAAGAATGGAAGACTGCGTTAGAGGGAGCCTTCTCAGTCGGCCCTGGCACTTGCAGGCAGGCTCCTCATGGCTGTAATGTCCTTGGAGATGAGGCTGATACGGCGCAGCTTCTTCTGTGACAAAAGACCCTTGGACACACTGGCCAGGTCCAGACTACTTTCTGCCTTAAGACCCTCACAAGGGCATCAGAAAAGGAAAATCTCCACAGTCACTGCCACAAACAGATGTCACAGCCACATTGCAACTTTGTTCCCTGGGCTATGGCTGCACTGTGACCATACATCAAAGGCAAGTGTAGGCAGTGATCATTATGGAATGTGGGCCTGCTGCTTCTCTGCAAGATGTGCTCTAAGACACACCCAGAACTCTAAGAATCTGGACGCGGTGGCTAACTGGGGACTCTTTACAGAAATTCTGTCAAAAAGAAGTCAGAAATTTGTATCCTCTTAGTAAGACACAATTTATAAAACCCATGTGATTGTCTCACCCAGGGGATAAAGTAGGTTTTTCTAAGGACTTCTGTAAAACAGTTAAACTCCTTTTGCTAAATATCATGAATCTCTAATACCCAGGGATCTCAGGTACTTGCTCCCTGCTCAAAGAGAACACTCAACAGCTAACCAGTGAAGCACAGCTGATGCTCTTCCATTCCCAGGAGCCACCCAGGAGTCTCCCAGCACTGGGCCCACTACCTTCAGCAAACAGAGGCAGCCACCACTGAGCAGCCTGTTCTCGGGGCCACGGTGCCAGAAAGGGCAGGATCAGAACCAACGAGGTTAACGTCCCCTTTCAAAGACCCCTTCACTGTGCTGAGCTGCCTAATTTTAATTATAAATATCCAGTGAATTTTTCAGTGCTTCATAAGACAAAGCAAGTATAAAAAATACTCTAGGTGGAAGTACCACTGATTTTTTCAGACAGGGGTAGAATCCCAGTTAAGTCCCATGACTGACCCTCCTCCAGGCCCGAGCATCAGAGCAGAACAGGCTCAACTCACCCATCACTGGAAAAAGGCAAAGTGCCACAGGACCATCTGCTCCTGGTAGCCACTATAGACCTCCCTTCTGGCAACCTGCTGAATGTTTTTAAACCACAATCATCTTCATGAACAAGACTGTGGCTGTGAGCTCACCTGGGGAGGTCTGCTTAATGACTCGCACGATCTGCTCATTCCGAGGGTCAAGATAGCCCATCTTACTGATGTATTCCAGGGCTGCCTCGATGCTCCTGCTGCCAGTCTGCTTGAGAGCACGTCCTGCCATCTCCTGGGGGAGGAGAACAGATACTTCAATGGCATGCGTAAGTGCAAGACATCTTAAAACGTAGCCTGATGGATGTGATAGCTCTGTGACAGTTTGGGGGCCTGCAAACTGCTATGGGGGAGTCTCAGAATAAGCACAGTTGGCGGCATGTTATAAGGTACCTAACAACCGAAGTCAAACACATATAAACCATAGGCTGTTTAGTGCATGTCATAAATACACAGGCATTTTGACAGTGGACCTGAAAGAATACCAAGTTTTGCTTCTCCTTAGAAAACTTTTGTGATTGAACTAACAAATTCTGGCTCATGATAAATCTCAGAATGAAAAAAGCTTAATATCAGAGACCTTGGTGTGATCCCCTTTTCCCCAACACCCCCTCACCCCCCAGCCCCCGGCTAACTCTGCAAGAAGGAACATCTGCTGAGTTCAGGACCTAGCACCTTGCCCCCCGGGGAGAGAAGGGTGCCAAATAATCATTTAGGAAAGCTTACTGAATGTCAACAATTTCCAATACCTGCGCTGGTTACATCAGAGACGTGGGCTTAGGGCCCTACTCTAGTGGGAGAAAGCAGACACAAGCAGTGGAGGAGCCCTTGGAACAATACCCGGCCCTGAAACTGTTTGTGGGATGAGTAATGGACAGTGACTGGACCACCTCAGGGGAGATCCAGGAAACATGAGAGAATCAGGAGAGGGCACAGCAGGGACCATTTACGGAAGATACTGGCTCTTTAAAAACAGACAGGATCTGGGCAAGTGAAGAGTCCACTAAAGAAAAGGTAATACTGGCAGGTGGAGTGGTCAGAGCAGAGGTCTGAGGGGAGATGGCTGGATGCCAGGCTGCACACTGATGCACGAGGTATTGGCAGAGAGGGACCCACAGATGGGCCTGGACCACCCAGGGTTCTGTCTTACTTGAAGACCATCTCAGGAGCTTTCTCACAGGGGTGTTAGATAAGAAGACCAATAGGAGCAGAGAGATAATAAGCAGAGCTGCAGGATTTGTTTGTGGGAAAGAAAAAGTAGGAGCTGACAGGGAGGCAGAAAGAGACAGAGCTGTGGTGTAGCTGTCTCCAATAAACAGGCCAGGAGAGGGGAAGAGACCAGAAACTGTCCTCCTGAGACAAAGGCAGGAGAGAGTCAGCTATAGGAGATTCTACAGAAGGCAACAGGAGTGTTTTGAAGGTCAAGGGACAGGTAAATGGGGAGACAGAAATGGAAAATATGGAAATGGAGTATTACCAGGAAATGAGCTGTCTGAGGGGAGAGAGACAGCAACCTCTGAGGAGACCACCCCCTCATTTTGGGAGAGAAGAAAAGTGATGCGATGGAAGCTCAGGGTTCCATCCTGAGTTGAGCCCTGAGAAAAGAACCACCATATGAGAACATGGCAGTTGTCCCAGATGCTGATGATGAATTATTCTCTGGACTTCCTAACTCCCTAAGCTTTCCAAGGTGGACTCAGGCCCCACTGTGCCCCAGGGCCCACTGCGTTCCTTCTGTTGCACTACACACCTGCGACCTTTATTAGACTCATCTGTATGTTTGTCACATTGTCACAGTGCCCTAACACCATGGCTGGAACACCTTTGAATGCTTCATATCCACTGGACTGTATAATATCAAAATATTAAAATGAGGTTTTCCATCGCTGGCCACGTTCCAGAGGAGTGCTAAGTTGGAACGTGTTTCTGTGCTTGGCTGTAAGAGCTGCCAATGTTCTCAACCATGGCAGTGTGAAATGATGCTGGAGAGAAGCAGCCAGGAGACACCCTGGCTGGGATGAAGGCTGGTGATGTCACCAGCAGAGTAGCAGTTCAGTGGGTCACAAAGAGTTGTGAGGAGGCCTCATTTAGAGTGGAGGAAGGTGAAGCTACAGCTTGCAAGGTAGACTGGGAAGTGGTAATAAGAAAGCTGTTTTTACGCGCTGTGCTTGAGTGGACAGAAAGGACAAGTGTTTGTAGTCTCACAGAGCTGCTGGGAGAGATGTTGGAGACTCAGAAGTGAGTATTTCAACACCTCACCTGTGGACGGAAGGTAGTACTTCAGCCTCCTACTTCACAGCTTTGCTATGTGAGTGAGATCATGTCTGCAGACAACTCCTGGCAGCTTGGACAAGATGTGGTATCAGGCTCATCTGATCAGCATCCCCTGGAGCTTTGGGTGCCCAGGTGAAAAATGGGCCAACAGAGCCGGCAGCCCTGACCACAGCCCTCAGTCAGTACCACTGCTCCACCCTGTCTGTAAGGGGTCCGCCAGCTCCTGTCCCCGCAGAGTGAACACCAGATGTGCTTGTTATTTCAGGGCTCAATGTCAAGGATGGCCAACTCCAGGACCAGCCAGCTGCCATGTGCACATTCAAACTCCTGTTCACCACAAACCCTCAACTTCAAGATTTGTATGTACTGTGTTTCAAGCCAGTCATAGTAGATCTTTTAGAGCCTGGGCACCCTGGCTGGAGGACCCCTACCCCTTCCACCCAACTTTGATGAAGAAAATGGCTTTCACTAAGGTCAGAAAGAAACAAGTGGGGGAACAGATGGGCCCTGGGCAAGCAAAGGCAGCCCCATCCAGAGTAGTTACCACAGGAGCTGCAGCTGAAGCATTCAGCTTTGTGTCCAGACAAGTCAGGACTTTTCTCAGAGCAGAGTGTCTGCAACAAGATTCCTGAGACACCCAGACCAGACTACTTCCACCTTTGTACCTCAAGTGTGTCTGGGGTTACTATACCTTTTCCACTTCTGTTCCTCTGAACACCTGTTCCCTTCTCTACTCCATTTATTTCATCTTAACTATCCATTTCACAAAGTTGCTTGTGAATTTCCAATGACCAGTAAAGAAACATAAACTGTTCATTAATCTGTTATCAAATCCATAGTGAAAATTATTGGAAGATAAAAAAGCAACGTAGGGAATAGCTAACAACTAAAAGTATTTAACACAGGGATTGTCGATAACTAAGTTTGACAGAGGGAGACCCTTCTGAAAAATTCACACCTGAGACTCAGAGAGTACATATGGCAGAGACAGTGGTCACCCAACACTTAAAACATGGAAGGTAAGATACTGTACCCCATGTTTATTGTTGCTTTATTTACAATTGGAAAAACATGGAAGCAGCCCAAATGCCCAAAAGTAGATGACTGGATTAAAAAGATGTGGCACTTGGCCCTCCCTGGTGGCGCAGC
>NW_004567111.1:57005363-57010121 GCF_000260355.1 Condylura cristata | reverse complement strand
CCATATACCAGAGACATTTTGTGGGGGTGGAGTGGGGAATGGAATAAAAAACGGGGAGGGGGGAGGGAAGTGCACTGGACTATGGTGATGACACATGGGTGACTTGGTGATGGGAAATCCACGGGGATTACAATTTAGATGAAAAAAATGTACAAAATGATATAAAAATAAACTATTATATTAAAAAAAAGGAAGGTAAAATAGGTAGAGTTTGCTACATTAAGAGTTGATCATGAATCCCAAGTCATGACAAAATTTACAAGGAAATGAATAGATTTTGATGAAAATAAAAGTAACTATTGGAAACTAATTTCTAACTAAACCTAGAGGGGATAATGACACATGATGGAGCCTTATCAAGTTACTGAAGCCGTCCTCCTTCCATAGGGGCCCAGAGTCCTCCATCCACCATGCTATGCCACAGGCCCCACGCAGGAAAGTCACAAAAATGAGATGCTCAGCCCTGAAGCACATTATTTCCATGCCACTCAAGGAGCAGGGAGGACTGCAGGGTGACAAAGACCAAATGGATTCATGCAGAGGAGAGGCCCCACCACAGGCCCCGGAAACACCAAGCGATGCTTGCCCAGAGCCCCCCTAGCAATCAGCAACATGGAGTGAAAATACAGCAAAATGTGGAGCACTTCTCCTGGAAAACTCCTAGATGTGAGATGACACAAAAGAAGCCACACCCTGGTTCACTGATGAGGGCAGGGGCAAACAGCATGTGCCGGGTGCAGGTGAGCAAGTGGCTGGAAGCACAGCAGGGCAGGGGGCGGAGAAGTCAGCTGACACCCCCTCGGTAAGCAAGGGACATGCAGAATTTCAGAGTTTAGTGCACAGTCGGCCTGGCAAGAGGCTGGTGTGGGAAGAAGCTAGAAGATGAGGCTGAAGCTTGCATGGGGGCCTTGGACGTAAGTCGAGAAAACACCCCTGTATCTCAAGATACACCGAAGTCTCATTTAAGTGCCAACGCAAAGCCGCACTGCCACTCCAAGCACAACACCTGACCCAGAACAGCAGCATGAGCACATATGGCTAGAGCCTGGAGGTGGGGGCCAGGATGCCTGGGCTCACATCCCCCTCTGCCACTCAGAAACCACGCAACTTCCACCCAGTTATTCACTCAACTTATGTATTTGTTTCCTCACTGGTGAAAGAAAGCCTACAGGGCTGCTCTATAGATGAAAGGGAATAATGCTTTCAAAGCAGACCATTTAAGGGTCGGATCTTCTAGTTCACAGAAGGACCAGGTTTCTGTTGAAGAACATAAAGACTGCATTACAGATTTTATAGAGTCAATATTTAATATTGAAGTGTTATATTTTATCCTTCCTACCATATTTATAAAAAGATGTAATTAGGGTTTTTTTCTTGTTTGTTTTGTTTTTTTGTAATTAGTTATTTTTACCAAGACTCAAACACCTCTATCTCCTCCAGTTTACCTCAGGTTGCCATGTGAATATTACTTTCTCTGGGTGCTGAGAAGTGAAAAGTTCGGGCAGCTCTACCCCAAAGCAAGGGTATCTATCGCTAAAGTATGAGGGGACAAACAATCAGATATCTGTTTGTTTCTAACACTAAAAAGTGATCGGAGATACCTGTTCAGTGAACACTGAGACACTGACTCTGACCTAAGTAACCATAAAACATAAAAGGAAGAAGCAGCCAGAAGCAGAGTGCGTTCTCCTGCATAGCTGTCCCGCAGTGTATGGGAAGATGGTGAAAATTAATGCACCAAAATATGGGCTAAGCTAACTTAAAAATAAGTATTGGGGGGGAAATGCATAAAACAAAAACCCCACAAAAAGACCAAACTATTTCCCCAAATACGTATTTTTCTATCATCTAATTTATAGTTCTGGCCCATTCTTTAGGAAAGCCTCTCCCACAGGAGTTCACAAAACTTTAAAAGTTGTTCTGCCATATCTGATGTATGCCTTATCACTTACTAACTATTAATAGTCTAAAACTGAGCAACACAGTGGATTAATGAGACTTTGAAAACTGTCACCTATCAACATGCACTAAGAAAATCTCATACACACTTAAATTTTCCTCAAGTACTATGGTGATGGATGGTGGGAGAACTACACCTGAAGGGAGAAATCTAGCAATGTACAAAAATAAGCAATGATGCAAGATAACTAATTAATTTTAAAAAACTCTCAAGTACTCTGTTAAGCTTCATTTAGGATTGCTTAGTGTCTCATTCAAAAGTTATACTGATTCATCAGGAGCTCAGTCACCAAGTCCTAGTCACAGCTGGAATGCCAACCGCAATGGTTAAAGTAAGGTAATTCAACACATACAAAATGAAACTCCTAACCTTACCCATCTTCTTCCTCCAGTCTTTGCATCTCAGTAACAACTCTATGCTCCCCAAGTTGGGAGGCAGCATCTGCTTTTTGAGATTTGCTTCACACCCCAAATCTAACCCAGAAGCAATTTAATAAACTTTTCCTAGATGATATGGGCAGAAAATTCCAGATGCTTTTTTTTATAAGTTTACTTTTACATCATTTTGTACATTTTTTTTTTCACCTCAATTGTAATCCCCGTGTGTTTCCCATCACCAAGTCACCCATGCGCCATCACCATAGTCCAGTTGTCTTCCCCCCCCCCCCGCCAACCCCCCTCCCCACCCGATGCTTTTAAGGCAACAGTATTCGACTTTAGGTATCTCTCCTTTTAACATTTTATTAATAAACATTGACAACTTAAGCCTGGTTCAATCACAATAAATTTTGGAAATGATTCCAACAAGGCAGATAGACAGAACGGTCAGAATGTAGTCAGTGAGCCAACCCGGCAGAATCTGTTCCAGAGCTTCCCTCAGGATAAGCCAAGGTCTCTGCTGCAGCTGTATCACTATCTAACATCCCCTCTGCTCAGTGTCCCCCTGGCCCTTAGGGCCTTATTACAGACAGCTGCCACAGGTCCACAGCCTTGCAGTCCACATGGAGCCGGAAGTCAGCCAGTCCGCAACGGAGGAGCAGCCCTCGCCCTGCTATTCTCTGGCTTCTGGACAGGCAGATGCAGACCCACACACCAGCAGGTGTGTGCTTGCTGGCCTTCGCTCTCCTGACATGTCACCTGAGAAGGGGTACATTTTCTCTGGTAGGATCAGCTGTGGCAACCTCATATTCCTACAAGAGTTTATGACTCATAATTTGTGGGAAGACACAGTAGGCTCACATATTCTAAACATCTGACGTATTTTCTGGGATCATCACAAGCCCGAAAGTAACTTAAATTCAGTGAAAAGTTATAGGAAGGAAGGAATCTTCAACATAGATCTCCTATGGACATCCTCCCTGCCATCCCCTTCCTAATTAGGAAGCATTTTTCAAATGTTAACAGAACCATACCCCAGCATTTTACATTCCAAAAGTGACTTTTGCCTAAAAATCCCTGTAAATTTTGGTCTTACTGGGTTTCTGATTCTCCTGTCCGTCTTTCTCAAATATATTACCAGTTTCAGTTCAAAGCTAATAATGAAGGAAAAGAGTAAGTCTCTGGCCATGACTTGCTTAAATAAACTGACCTGAAAGCCACATATGAACACTGCAACACTGCAACACTGGGGGGGGGGGCGCTTAGATACCCCAACCACTCTCTGAATAAAGCTTCCATAGCAACTCCAGGAAAAAAATGAGAACACAACCAGCTTTTAAATTAGGCACTATTACTCTTCTTCACCTTAAAAGGAAATCTGATCCAAAAAACATGGTTTCTTGAAGAGAACAAAGAAAAAACTACGAGCTTAGGGAGCAGTTTCCAAAGGGCTGTCAGCAGAAAGGTGGTGGGCAAGGAATAAAGCCTAAAAACAATACTCTTGGTAATAGAAGGATTCTGAAGTCCACATTCTTTTACAGGGTTTGCTACAGCATTTTATTCCCTAAAGAGACAGCTTCCAGGAGTTCTTTGCAAACAAAGTGAAAGCAGTGTTTTCAGGGTATCCTGTCGCCTTCAGCCTTAATCAGAACAAAGGCCTTAGGCAGGATGTGTGTGACTCACAAGGCAGCCAGCATTCACTGCTCCACCATTCTTTGCTTTACATGTATTTCTCTAAAAGAATGAAGAATTTTATGTGAGCTTTTAAAAGCTTCTTTTCTGTTTGCTCAAACGATGGCTGGAAATAAAGTGACAAAAATGGCCATTCTCTTCTCAGGTCAAATGATCTATCTGTAACAAATTCTAATTCTGCAACACACCAGCCAAAGAAAGTAATAATGTAGTCAGGTTAAAAAACCAAAAAAGTGAATCTTTCCCTTCATCTGGTTTGGTTTAGCTAAGGACTGACAGATACACAAAGCACACCTTTGCTAAGGAATGCTGAAGGAAGTATTTCTTAAGAGAAGTGTATGTTGATTTTTATGCAGTCATACATTCTACCCATGAGTATACCCTCATATGTTGATATTTACAGACACAGGTTTTATGACATTTCTCTTGGGTAGTACAGCAATGTTAAGACAATGCACTAAAGTCACCCTTAGCCAGTAGCTCACATGGTAGAAAGGCTGAGCTGGCACAAGTTCTGTTCATTTCACTGAACTGGTAAAATATGTTTCTGTAATTAACACTGCTGCTACTGACTTAAAATCCAATTTGAGCAACAAAATAAACATCACAGAGCCAAGGAAAGGAGGAATATAATACTTTAAAAAAGGTTAATTGGTGGGCCCTCCCTGGTGGCGCAGCGGGTTAAAGCACAGCACTGAGAATCTAAAGCCGCTTCCGCATGAGTTCGAT
>NW_004567111.1:56969514-57004453 GCF_000260355.1 Condylura cristata | reverse complement strand
GGAAGTGGCTTTAGCTTCTTAGTGCTGTGCTTTAACCTGCTGCGCCACCAGGGAGGGCCAGAAGGAGGTTCTTTTATTGGGAGGGGTTCATTTTTATACTCTTTGGTAGTTACATGTCCCCTGCCCTGAAAAAAGTTCCATGTTTCAGACACAGCAAGGAAAAGTACTCAGATACTCAGCCTTTTGTGCACGATTTTGAGATGTGCTAAAAGGAACATCCACAAATAGTTATGAACAGGGAAAACCATGTAATAATTCATACCACACACACTCACCTAAAACCCAAATAAAACTTACTCATAAACTTCTGTAAAAAGACAACCAAAAAATCTTTGACTTTATCAATAGCCAACTTTGAATTTTTTCCTAGGTAGGCGTTATAAATGGAATTGAAGGGATTGTGAAAAGTTAATTTTTGATAACCAGTATTTTCCTTTTTTACTATAGTATATCCTTTAAAAACTGTCAGGAAAAAAAAAAAAAAACTTCACCTTTTGTCCTCATGCTACACCTAGGAAATATCATAACAATGCTACAAATGCTAAGACACTAAATACACCTCTTACTTCTAGCCAAAACCAAATGCTTGTCTACACCAACCAGAACCAACTACTACTCTGTTAATTTCACTGTGAGAACTGTGAGGTTTTCTCTTAGAAAACTCCATATAAGTAGCTCTCCACACCAGGAGCAGAGTCAGTGACTACCTCCCTTAACTGTTAAGTCAAGTTTCATTGTAAGTTAAGACAAAAGATAATATGGTGGATGACCCTGGGCCATACCTATGTTCTCAGACATAACACTAATCAGGACACCAAACAACTCACAAGAAAAAACATGTGCCAGAGGAAAATATGCCAAAACCAGAAACAAATCCATCTTCACTGTAAGTTCTTTTCTTCCAGATTTCTAATGAAATCTGAAGTGACCATGTAGTTAAGAGGTGGTGACAAACGATCAACACATGTGAAGAGCAGTTAGCACAGTGGAGTAAACAGAGCCCACCCCCTTTCATCTTCCCAAGAAGAAAAAAATAACATTCTCTCTAGAGCTGTGTTTACTATTTAGTTTTTATTATGACCGACAATTTCATAAAAACACTCTCGCTTATGTATGGGTGATGCAGTTCTTTGCACTGTTTTTCGCAATCCATATTATTCTATCTATTCAAATATCTTATTCAGCGGTTTGAAAAAAAAAACACTGCTGAAAGTGTTTGGGAGCAGTCGGGTAATCACCTCCTTCCCCTAAAAAGATAACTAGTAGTGTGAAACTTTTGAAAATGCGATCTCTTCAATAAGGTGCTCTTTGCTCTTTATATTCTCTAAATTTCAAGGACCATGTAGAAGTAGGTAAATTTTATTTACACTGATCTAGTTTTACTTTTCTGAAACAATTATACTTAAATGTAGATCAGCCAAGGTTAACATATAAAAATTGACAGGTCAAAAGCTGTCTAAAACCTCAAGCATGTGTAAAGTATGTAGACTTCAATGATAAAAGTATTTATTTTAAAATTACACTTGATGGAAATAAATGAAGCCAAATTTCCTCCTGTTTTGGAATGGATTATTCAGCCCATAGCACTTGTACAGTGTGGGGTATTGGGTGAGGTCTATGAAGGAATTTAAAACTATGAGGTGATAAGGGTTTTGACATTGAAAAGCAAAGTCAGGCCAAAGGGCACAGCAAAGTACTATTTCAGAGAGCAAGGGTTCAGCAAGGCCATTATGGACTTGATGAAAGAAGGGCAGGAATCACTTAGGCAGACGAAACCCAGCCTGGGGTAGGGAGAAGGTCAGCCTCCTAATATCCATACCCAGGTGCCCACACCAACACTCTCAGAAAATACTGAACCCCACTATTGGACTACTTTTCTTTCCTAGTCTTCTGCAGCCACCCTCTTATTCACCTATTCCTGGATGTGTCCAAGGAAGTAGGTGGGAGCCAGATGTGAGAAGGAGCCCTGGATCAGCCTCAGTCTACCGGTGCAGTCTATGGGCCTTTCCTTATTCATTGTGTACATTTCTTCCTCTGTGAAAGTAGATCTGACAATCTCACATACCTTTTAATATTTAAGCACTTTTCAAAGGTCCCTGACATACAGTAGGCATACAGTTAATGTTAGCTTTATAGTGACAATGTATAGCTAAAAGGTTGTTTTTACATTAACTGTATAACTAGAAAAACGCTCTTTCTTAAAAAATATATATTTTAATAATATATTTTAAAAAGATGTATTTATTTATGAATACAGAACTGGGGTATAGGCCAGAGGCCCAGAGGTGAGAGGATTCACCAGAGACAGAGTGGGGAGCAGGACAGGCTGACTGATGAAGTACACTACTGAGGGGAGCAGCGGGCGGGTCAGTAGAGATCTGCCACGCCATGTGGGTCACCTCTGAGGTGGGGATCAAACTCTCCCTGAAGCCCTGCTGCTAGATTGCAGTGCAGCTCTTTAACCCACTGCACCACCAGGGAGGGCCCTGTTAAAATATTTTTAATCTATCAAAAGTAAAAACCTAAGTTTATTTATTATTTCTTTTGTATTGATTTACCCACTTTTAAGCTTGGATATTTTGCCCACCATGGATTACAAAAATCTGCTGTGTGTAATGACATCTTACACACTGGTTTCAGGTATACAAGAAGACGATGTGCTATTTGTATACATTATAAGACTATCACTACAGTTAAATATAGTTACCATCCATCACCACACACTTTTAGGATTTACTACCTTGTGAACATTGGCGACTTTCAAACATGTTCTATAATATCAGTAGCTGCCCAGCTATACATTATGTCTCCTTGATTTATTTTATAACTGGAGTTTGCATTTTACCCACCCTTGCCTGTTTTCCTACCAAACCCCCTGCTCATGTTTTTCCATTGACACATTTGTCTACAGAACAGAAAACAAGGATTTTCTTGTTAACAGTTTCTTGCTCTATGAAGTGGTGAAGGGCGTGTTTGCAAGTGTGCATGAGTCAGTGTGTGTGTGTGTGTGCACGTGTGTGTTTTCAAAGATCCCACAGGTGTGACATGTGGTCAGGGTTAAGGACTGTAGCTCAGTTCGCGAATTTACCTTGATGCTCCGGACAGCCTCAAACAAAACCCCTCACTTTTACTGCCACTGGCCATGCAAACATGCCCTTAGCAGCTTCGGGTGGCTCAGCGAGAAAACGTTTCTGGGTCACACGAAGGATGGGCTACCAAACCCTGGCTTCCTCCACCCAAGTCCTCACCCTTTGGAAGAGTCTTTGTCCCCTTTCCAAGGGTTTGAAGAAATCAAGTGAGCTTTCACTTAATGGCCAAGAAGCTGGGTGTTTGCTACCTGAGTCAGGGAACCTCATTCAGAGAACAGAGACATGGGACTTTACAGAAACAAACCAAAGTCATTTGGATATGAAAGAGGAGGTTTCACTGAGAAATTAAAGTTGATATAAAGTCATTCACCCTGATTAAGAATAAATGATACTCATTATGTTCACAAGGGGATTTTCCAGATACTTCTACAGAAGGGAAATAGTCATAATGCCCTATTTTAAAATAATCACCTTTTTCTGAGACACATTATATATTTTTGAACATGTCTGTTGCCTTGATTGAATGTAAATAAATTCTCTACTCTTCATCTCAGTTTTGCTACTGGCTGGTGTTTGATATCTTCCCTTTCTATAGCAAAGGCAGGGTGTGTATAGCACCAGGTCATGTGCTCCTAAACACTGTGAGGAGAGTTTTTCTGGAAGGGAAAACAGTTTCGGAGCGCCTCCCACTGTGCTGTGATCACTGGACTCTGTTCTGAGTGAAGGGAGCACACAGTGGGGGCAGCAGTCACAGCGTGTGCCCCGCCAGGGCTCCCTCAGCTGCCTCAGGTGAGCTGCTGCTCCAGGTGTTCAGGACCACACTTTATGATCACTAGCTGTGAGCCAGAGCTGTAACAGAAGGCTCAGGTGTTCCTCAAAATCCTGGCAACAGCTTCCACGTGAGGGACAAGTACCTGTTCTTACTTTTCAGATGCTAACACAAATTTTAGTATGAAAAGTTTCTGGTTTTTAAAGTTTGGAAACATTCTTTAAAAAAAAAAAAAAGATGTATTTATTTATGCATACAGAGCTGGGGTACAGGCCAGAGGTGCAGGGGCTGTGGGAGGATTCACCGAGACAGAACAGGGAGCAGAACAGGCTGACTGACAAAGTACATTGCTGAGGGGAGCAGCGGGTGGGTCAGGTGTTCGAACTCAGGCGGAAGTGGCTTTAGCTTCTTAGTGCTATGCTTTAACCCACTGCATCACCAGGGAGGGCAGGAAACATTCGTTTTTAAATAAAATTCTAAGACATGGTGGAGTACGAAAAAGCAAAACTACAAAAGACATACATCTTTAAGCGTCCTGTCTGCACCTATGTTCCACAGAATGGAACTGGAGCAGGCAGCTTACGCAGCAGCCCCAACGGCATGCACGACCAGTGGGTTACTGTTCTCAGGGAGAACATTTGGTCCTCAGTCTTCTGAAACTGAAGGCCAATAGGGAAACAAAACCTCAAAATTTCAAAAAGATAGGAGGAAGGTACAACTAATGATGCATTCTGTGCTGACAAGGAAAAAAAACTTTGGAACAAAAGCGGGTGTCTGGGCGTCCCAAGGTAGTGCATAGGGCTTCAAAAAGAAAAGAATGTTGAATGGTGACAAGATGTAAGTCTCAAATGGCAATTTCAATAACACGTAATTTGAATGGGCTTACGCTCAAGAAACAGTGAATTATGGAAAGAAGCAATATGTCATAAAATGATAAGCCTTTAAGTAAACATCAACAAACTGGCAAGTGTAAAAAATTGTGATTCTGTTTTCTTATAAAATATATGCAGACAAAAACAGACTGAAGGTGTATATATATATGTGTGTTTTATATATATATATACACACACACATATATATGGCGTGTGTTCTGTGTGTGTGTGTGTGTATGTCAAACTATTGTCAAAATTTTAACCTTATCAGTGGTGGTCTTTCAACAGATTCTCAACAGCTTTTTTCTTCATCTGCAGTAACTAAGACTTTCCATAGTGAACATATACTGCTATTTTTAAAATAACATAAAATAAAATTGTAAGTTACCCTCTCTGAGTTGGTTGCACTTTTCCTGAGGAAATTTTAATTCAAGAGGTCTGAGCAGAAATGAATAAAGAAACACCATGGTGTGAAGACTTTGCCTAAACAACAGAAGACAGAGGTTGCACTTTTACTGTTGTCACTGATTAGCAAAGCACTATCCAAGAGAAATACCATATTCTTGTTTTTTCTTGTAGCCAGCCAGATTTAGGAAAAGATTAAATTTGGAATTAACATTCATATAATTTAACTCAATATATGTCTTTTCAACATGTAATCAAAATTTAAAGTGCTGAGATATTTCACATTCTCTTTTTCACACTCACTCTTCCAAGATAGGGGTGAATGATAAACTCAATTTATTTCCTCAGCTTGAGAAGCTCCACAGGCACAGGCCATCTGGGTTCAGACTTGTCAGCACAGCCTAGAAAGTGCCAGCTATGTCCCATGAACTACGCACTTTTATACAGAACCCACCAGACCAAGGCTTCCCAGAGATCTTATTCTGATTTTCTGATTCATGGATTTCATGAATTAAATTATATCAGTATATATGTCTAACCTAATTATTTCCTACTTCAGTGTGTTGTGTACATTTAATGAAGTATAATGTTAAGCATACTGGTGGTGAAGTTTGTGTAGGTGGATGGGAGGAAGAGGCAAGCTCAGTGCAGGAACATCCACGGGTGGTCTCAGAGCAAAGGTGCCAGGATTAGTAGACTCATCTTGATCCAGGATGGTACTTTTTAGTGTCTTCTGCAATATGGGATTATGTGATATTTGGATGCAAAATAATTAACCCAGACAGACTCAGGTCTCATCACTGTTCACACTGCCCTCAAGAATGGCACTAAATGTGTGCTAGTCATAAACTGATGTTAGTCACACACTCATTCACAGAGAGGGGAGGATGTTACTATCATGACCCTCACACAGTGTTCCAGGCTAGAGGGATGAAGAGTATGAACAAGCTATTGGTGGCAAAGCAGACTTGTAGATCTGGGTTAGTTTTTTCCACTAGCCTCAATTCTCTAGCGAGGAATAGACTAGGGTCTAGTTACTAGGTTTTCGAAAGCTATGTTTGCTCTAGGGTTTGGTTTTGCCTGACATTTTGAAAGAGACTCTCCACCTTCTACCTCCATCTCCCTCCCCAAGAACCAGTCTGATCCTTCTTATTCCTCCTTAGAAAATGCTGACAAAGAGCACTGCCCACAAAAATTAATAATAGTTCCTAGTACTTCCATTTCATGCTTCACCCTCTAGGTTGTAGGAAGTAGATGAAGGAAACTATCATTTGCATCCATTTTAGTGAATAATTCAAGTGTGGCAGATGTATGCATTAGCACAGCAAATACATGGTATATTTTCACTAGTCCTAGGATTTTCTCTGTGCCCCTTTACAGGATTCCCTTCTTCACCCTTTGCTCTAGTCACCATATATTTACATTTTCTAAAATGTTAAACAAAGGAATTCCTATACAACTCTGCTTTTGAGCTTAACCTACTTCATATAGCAAGATTTTGAAATTCATTCATGTTGCTGAATGTAAAGGTGGTCTCACAGGTTTGTTTATTTTTATTGAAGTAGCATTGGTCTATAACACTGTATATGATTCAGAGGTAGAGGATCACACCCTTCAGATGCAAGTCACCACACCCACTAGACACTCAAGAGTCCTCCACCATAATCTACTAGGCTGCCTCCACACTGTACTCTCCACCCTCTCCTTTCCCTCTAGTAACCTCATGGGTTTCTTTTATCTGGTGAGTAGTATTATATCATATGGATATATCAAGAATTATTTACTCATTTGCCTGTTGATGGATATGTGAGCTGTCCATACTTTTTGATTATGGAAAATTAACTTGCTGTGAGCATTTATGCACCATCTTCTTGTAGATACATATTTTCTTTTTTTTTCTCACCAGATATATAGCTTTATTTCTCTTTGATAAATATTTTTGAGAGGAATGGCAGATGTTTGGTTAGTTATATGTTTAACTTCAGAAACTGGTTAACACTTTCACCGGAAGTTTAAAAAAATTCTAAGTTAAAATCCTTCCTAACACTGGACTTTAAGATGCTTATTCTTTCCAGTGAATATGAAGTAATATCTGGCTGTGATTTTAATTTGCATTTCCCTAATAACTAATGATGCTGAGTTTCCTTTCATGTGCTTATATCCATTCCTGTATATTCTTCTGTTGAGTGTCTACTCAAAAGTTTTTGCTCATTTTTAAGGGTTTGTCTTTTTTTTTTTTTTAAAGATTTATTTATTTATGCATACAAGTTCTGGGGTATAGGCCAGAGATGTTGGGGGTATGTGTGAGAGGATTACCAAAGACAGAATGAGGAGCAGAACAGGCAGATTAACTGAAATACACTGCTGAGGGGAGCAGCAGGAGAGACAGGAGAGGTCTGCTGAGCCATATGGGTACTCTGGCTGGGATTAAACTTTTGCTGTGGTGGCTGTGGAGAGCTCTTACTCTGTGGGTTGACTTTTGATTGTTTTATGATCTCTTTTGAAGATTTTTAACTTAGGAAAAGTCAAATTTATCAATTTTCCTTGTATGATACATGCTTTGCATTAGAGCTAAGAAACCTTTGCCATTTTCAAGATCACAAAGATTTCCTCCAAAACTTGTTTTTAAAGATTTATAGCTTTATATTTAGGACTCAAAACCATTTTAATTTAATTAATGTGAGTGGTGTAAGAGGAAATGTCAATTTTTGTTCATTAGGATATCTAGTTATCACCATTTGCTGAGAAAACAAAAAACAGAAACTCCTTTCCTTATCGTGAATTTCCATATTTGCCGAAAATTAATTTAATGGGGTCATTTCTAGGTTGCTTTCTGTTCTACTCTGTATATTCAACCCTCTGCCAATATCACACTGTCTTGAGATTAGGTGGTTTAAGTACCTATGTATGTTCTTTTAGAAAAATGTCTTCTGACACTTTAACTAAGCCATTTACAGAAACATGTATTTAGAATTGACTTGTCAATATCAATTTAAAAGAGCCTACTGTGGCTTTACTAGGATTGTGCTGAATGTATAATATGCTTGAATGTATAATATGTCTTCCAATCCATGATGCAGTCCTTCATTTATTTAGATCTTTCGCACGTCATTCAGTAATTTTCTGCAGTTTTAAGTGTGCGGGTCTTATACATTTTTTTCTTAAATCTATTCCTAAGCATTTCATGTTTCCAAATGCTATTATAAATGAAACTGCACTTTAAATTTCAATTTCCAAGTGTTCAGACAGGAAAACCACTGATTCTAGTAGCATTTGACCTAATAGCCTGTAACTATGCTAAGTTATTACATAGGAAATTATTGGTTCTGGTAACCTTCTTATAGATTCCTTGGATTTTCTACAAAAAAGATCATAGTTTTACCTCTTTTCCAATCATTTACTCTTACTGCTCTACCCAGGAGCTCCACAGATGATAAAAGCAATTTCTGTGCTTTATTCTCAGTCTTAGAGGCGAGGAAAATCTTACTAAGTTTTCACCATTAAATGTGGTATGAAGCTACAAATTTTATAGAGATGACCTTTAGCAAACTGAGAACATACCCTTCTAAATCCAGTTGAATGAGACTTTCTATTACAAATGGTTGGGTAATGGTTCTGTAAAAGGTTCAACTCATCTACTGAGAGAATTTTCAGTCTTTTTTCTGTTGATATGGTTGGTGAATAAAGGTGAAGTTCTAATGTTTAACTAATTTTGCATATCTGAGATAACCCCCACTTGATCCTGACATGTAATGTTTTTGTTGTATGGCATTTGCTAATATTTTGTTAAAATGTTTGCATTTACAGTAAAAACACAGTAGGGTGCTGGTCTATAATTCTTAAGAAGTCTTGACATCAAAGAATACCAGCCTCCTAAGATTCGTTGGGAACTAATTACCTCTGCTTCTGAAAAAGTTTGTCTAGAATTAATATTATCTCTTCATCATTTGATAGAATTTAGCAGTGAAGCATCTGAGTCTGTAGTTTTCTTTGCAGGAAAGATTTTTTTTTTTTAAAAAGATTTATTTATTTATTCATACAGAACTGGGGTACAGGCCAGAGATGCGGAAGGTGGCAGGAAAGATTTTAATATGAAATTTATGGACAGTAAGAAAATTACTCAGGTATTTCAATTTATATTGACTGCCTTATTTTCTGAGTAAGAGTCTCACTTTCCTTTCACTCTGCTGGATTCTAAGGTTAGAGATTTTGTTTTTAACAGGCAATAAAATGACTGGAGTCAAAGTGCTAACATGGAAACTGATCCCTCTCTGTTCTGTTTTTGTGGATTCACAGAGCACCTTTGTGATGATCTTCCCTGTGTCTATGTAATTTTGTCATCAGTCAAGGACCTAGAGAGCTTGGTCTGCCTAGATTTCCTGACTTTGAGTCCCCTGCTATCTCCCCACACATGCGCTGTTACCAAGGACCTAGAAGGGTTTACCCTCAAATTTGTAATTTACTCCTTCTAGAATTTTTCACTACTTAGATTTTCCTTAGAGATTTTGGTCTCTGCCATTTTTAGTTAAGCTAAGGTTTTTCTCCCTTTCCACACCCAATTTTCTGTAGCTGTGGGATTCTGATGAGGTCCTAGGGCTAGAAAGTCACAATTTCCCAATATTTACCAATTCTCGTTAGTTTTTTTTTTAGATTAAGCCTCTCCAGTGCCTTTAATACTTATTTTTTTAGAATTTAGTTTATCATTATTATAGAATAAGGATTCCTGTCACCATTTACCTCTTCCACATTAGTGGAAATAACTCTACCAGCACTTAACTGATGACAGAGAGTCCAGAGCCAACCAGGACTTAAGGGGGGGGATTTCATGCCTATGCTGTCTCAGTAGTCATGTCACCTAGTAATAGGTACCCTATAAACATGTGATGACAGAATGACTGAAAATATGGCTTGGGCTAACTTTTGGTTCTGCCAGTCCCTTAATACTGTGCAATCTATGGCTGAACATTTCTCAACCTCCTGGCAAAACTAACTTGCATGAAACAATTACAGAACAAGGTTCTCGGAGTAATTTCACTTTCAAAAATCAAATCTAAGAAAAATAGCAGTCACCTTCCAAAATTTATGATCAAATATGTTCACTATAGCATTATTCATAATAGTAAAATACTGCAAAGAATTTCAATGCATCAACAAAAAGAAAAATAAAAACCATATGATCATATCAGTAGATGCTAAGAAAGCTTTTGACAAAGTCCAGCATTCATTTATGACGAAGGCCTTTGAAATTCTAGAGATAGATGTTAGATACCTTAAGATGATAAAAACCATATATGACAAACCCTCAGCCAACATTATTCTCAACAGTGAAAAGTTTAAGTCCTTTCCTTTAAGATTAGGAATAAGATAAGAATAACCAACTCTAACCACTCCTCTTCAATATAATACTGGAAGTCCTTGCCATAGCAATAGGACACAAGAAAGTTATAAAGGAGTTCAAATAAGAAACAAAGAGAAAAACTATCACCATTGCAGACAATGACAATATATAGAGAACCCTAAAAACTCTACAGAATAACTACTTAAAATAATCAACCAGTTCAGCACGGTAGCAGGATACAAAATCATACAAAAATCAGTAGCCTCCCTAAACACAATCAATCTAAAGAATAAATCAAAAAAGCATCCCTTTTAAAATTTAAACAAACAAACAAACAAAAAAATCAAATACTTGGGAATAAACCTAACAACAGAGGTGAAGGACCTATACAAAGAAAATCATAAAACACTATTAAAAGAAATAGAAGAAATAGAAATAGAAGAAGACACAAAGAAGACACGTATTCATCGATTGGAAGAATTAACATTATTAAAATAGTCATCCCACCAAAAGCAATTTACAGACTCACTGTTATTTCAATAATAATTACAATGACATTCTTCAAAGAAATAGAACAAATACTGATGAAATTCATATGGAGCCACAGGAAACTGAGAATAGCCAAAGCTCTGCTGATGAAAACAAATGAGAATGGAATTGTCACACTTCCAAACTTTAAACTATACTGCAAAGCCATAATAATTATAATGTGTGGTACTGGAGCAAAAAAGGAAACACAGACCAATGGAACCAAACAGAAAGCCCAGAAATAAACCCACACATATAAGGACAATTATTCTTTGACAAAGGAGCAAAGATTATGCAATGTAAGAAGGACAGTTTGTTTAACAAATGGTGCTGGGAAAACTGGGCCAACATAAGCAAAAGAATGAAATTAGACCACTAATTCATACCATGCATGAAAATCAACTCAAAATGGATAAAAGATTTGGGCATAAGACCTGAAACCATAAAATAGAAGAAAATATACATAAAACACTACTCATCATCCAAAGCAACTGAAGGAAAAGTTAAACACATGGAACTACATTAAAGTACAAAGTTTTTGTGCAATAAGAGAGATATTAACCATGACAAAGAGACACTCTCTGACTGGGAAAAAATCTTTGCACTCCATATAATAGATAAGGGACTGATCACAAAGATCTACAAAGAGCTCACATGAATCAACAAAAACAAAGCAAACAATCCAGTCAAGAAATGGCAATACTTAAAAATGTTCAACATTCCTTATAATCAGGGAAATGTAAATCAAAACTACAATGAGATACCACTTCACACCAGTGAGTATGGCACATATCAGAAAAACTAACAACAAAAGTTGGTAAGGATGTGGTGAAAAAGGAACTCTTCCACATTGTTGGTGAGAGTGCAAACTGGTATGGAAAGCTGTATTCCTCAGAGTACCAAAAACAGAGCTACCATATGACCCAACAATGCCACTTGGAGGGATCTACCCAAACGACACAAAAACATTAATTCAAAAGGATACCTGCACCCCTATGTTTACTGCAGCACTATTTACAATAGGAAAAACCTGGAAACAATGCAAATGCCCAAAATTAGATGATTGGATCAAGATGTGGTAAACATGCACAGTGGAATACTACTCTGCAATCAAACAGATGGAATACTACCCAGCAATCAAAAAGATAGACCCATGCCATTCATAGCAACATGGACGGAGCTAGAAGGTATTGTGCTCAGTGCGATGAGTCAGAAGGAAAAAGAAAAATATCAAATGATTTTACTTATAGGAGGAATATAAGAGAATCAAGTAAGACATAGGGGAAAATGTATTGTTACAATACAAAATATAACAAAACAAAAACAGACACACAATTATAAACCAGTGATATCCTACAAGGGAGGGCGAGGGAGAATGGAATGTGGGGGGACTGTGGTGAAGATGCACAGCGAATTGGGGAGAGTAAACACTTTAAAAATGAGTAACAATGTAAATATATAAATTAATAAAATTAAAGAATTTCAAAGCAAAAACAGAGGCCCTGTTAGATTCTAGCAGATAACATACTGCCATGATGGCATATAAGACATTTTAGAATGATTTTTTTATTGCTATGAAGAAATGCTTTATGTATAATATGCTTTATGTATAATTATTGAGGGAAGAGAATTCAGGATGCAAAACAAGAAATAGCCACATCTGGACTTGATTCCAGTTCTACTACTTAGTAGTTAATATTATTTACTTTGTGTAAGTTGATCTATAGTCTAACAACTTTTTTTTTTTAAGATTTATTTATTGTGCATACAGAACTAGGGTACAGGCCAGAAGTGCAGGGGCAGTGAGAGGATTCACCAGAGACAGAGTGGGAGAACAGGCAGATGGAAGAAGTACACTGCTGAGGGGAGCAGCAGGTGGGTCAGGAGAGGTCTGCCGTGCTATGTGGATCACCTTCGGGGCAGGCAGGAATTGAACTCATGTGGAAGTGGCTTTAGCTTCTTAGTGCTGTGCTTTAACCCGCTACGCCACCAGGGAGGGCCCTAGTCCAACTTTTTATCTGTAAAATGCTGACAATAATGGAACCTTCCTCATGGGTTTTTGGGAAGATCGTTGTGTTATTCACATAATAATTGTTCAACAAATACAATTTGACTTATACAGTTAATAATTATAAAATGCTAATCAGGCAATCAAAAAATATGTTAAAATTGAAAATATATTTTGTTGAATGACATAACAGTACTGTGATTATCTTTTCACTTCTGTGTTTGTTTTTTAGAAAAATACTAAAGTGTATATCAATAATAAATGATACGATACCTGGGATTTGTTTTTAAAATTACCCTAAATATTGTATATCAATTATGTTTGCTTAAACAGTATTCCAGAGATACGTAAAATAAGAAAGGGAAATGCTTATGAATACTGAACAGTTTTAAAATTGACTAACACATAAACTCTCATTATGCTGCTTTTTAAATTTTCCAATGCAAAGTTAACCAAAAGAGAAATACACATGGTCAAAACGCAGCACATTATCCTTATAAATGGAAGGGGTGCAGTTATTTCTCTCACTTTTAAGTCTCATGGTCAAAAAGAGAAGTGTCTAGATCAGCAGCCTCTCACTTGCTGTATAGTCCTGAATAGATCACATCATCCCTCTGGGTCTCTGTTAATTCAAAAGTGAAGAGACAGATGGGCTACATCATTCTTATGGTCCTGTGTGGAACCACCACATTGCCTGGGTAGTTCTGATAAAATGGTTATTTAGAATAGGGAGAACTCAGCCTGTGCTAGAATGAATAGCTGGAGAAAAAGAAGGCCACAAGGGTGAATCATGAAAGAAGTAGGACTTGAGTGGGTGGGATACTGCTATGCTGGGGATGGTGCTGCATTCCAGGTGAGGTAAACATCGTAAGAAAAGCCAATGTGGGAGAAAGCTACATAGTTTGGTAGCAGGTGGTGTGTAAAGAGCTGAGACAGGTAACTGGTCTGGTAATGGGAAAAATAATAAATCTGATAAGTACATGGAAATCAAAAGGTAGGCTAGGAGGGCAGTGGTTACCCAAGGGTGGGGCTGATTGTTTTGTTTTAGAAAGGTTGACTGGAAGAAATACCCAGTCACGGAGACTATTCACAAGAACCCAGGTGCAGGGCAGGGTGTCTGCATTGACAAGAAATACATGTGAAAGCTCCTTAAGCAGGAAAAAAGCAGCAAGTATTGGAGAAAATATTAACATAATGACTGAAGTAGACGCTATAGTGAAAGACAACTCTAGGGGGGCCTTCACCTTTTTTTTTTTAGAAGAGAGTGAGGAGTGTGAGAAAAAGCATGCATATACTTCTAAATCTAAGAAAGAAGCCCTGAAAGAAGGACACACTGGATCTCTGCTGATCTGATTCCCCTTTCTGCTGAGAATCTAAAAACCTTCATCCAAAAGGTAGAGATGCAAATATGACATACTGGAAACATCAAGATTTACTATAAGGTCTCCAGTTACAACTGCGGGCCTCTTATGCTCACATTTCTAGTCAAAAATAGCAGAACATTGGAAACACCAAGATAGCAAAATCAAACACTTGAATTGAATACTTGAAGTTGTCTAGTGTCTTGGCCTATCTTGGACATCGGGATGCCAAATATTTTACACCAGTTCTCTTGGTAAATAAAGCTTTTATAAATCAAATGAACTTGCTTTAAATTTTCATTGAATGCTAATTTGTTGGCTGGTGAAATTATGTCACTGTTAATCATATACTTTTGTATAAAAACACCTTTATTTCTGACACATGATTAACAGTTCTAATGCCATAATCAGTCATACATATATCAAGACCACTGGGCACACTTAGGGCAAATGTCTTCCATGTGATTACGGGGGGAATAGAAGACCTGAAACACCAAGGCTGCCAAAGGGTAAAACTTTCACAGTGCAGAGCCCTGAAACTCGGCTTTCCACCCACTCACTGATCTCCATGCACCGACAACACACTGTGCTGTGGTTTGGCTACTATGCCTCATGTGCCAAGCAGGTGCCCTGTGCATTGTAAACATTCCTTCTGCTTTGCAGGATGACACAGGAGGTATGAGTGATTACCGTCCCAAAGGCATCATCTCAGAAAGATAAACTGCCAGCCCCCAGGGACACAGCCAGTATGACACCTGGTCATGCTATGGCTTCCTCGCCAAGACCAATGTGCCCTTTATTCCTTACTAAGAGAAGCCAACTTTTGTTAGGGGTAGTTGTATACCCCAACTACAATTTCCAAGGCTGCTTTGACTTCCTGTAACCAAGCCAACAGTGGTTCTGGTTAGTGATGTGGGGGGAACAGTCCTTGAAAAAGAGTGAGGCTAAAGTGGCCCATGTTTACTGCCCCACCCTACTTCTTATGTGACATGTCATTGGAGAGTAACATGTGGTACACTGGAAGAGGGATGCCAAGAAGAAAGAGAAGAGGAGCTGGGTTCTCATGGACATTACAGAAACGCCATATCCTGCCAGCTTCTGGCCTTCTTTTTTATTCTATCTATGGGCATTAAGCTCTAGAACTAGGATCTGTTACCAGCAGCTTAATTCAATTCCTCAACAACACTCAGCAAGCTGTGAGCCAGCATTTAAATACCATAACACCTGGAAATACCTGTTGAGTACTATTTATCCAGGGCTATGCTAGAGGCTATGCTAGTGGTAATAGGGAGGGAACAAGCAAATAGTACAAACAGAACAGTAATTTCCCATAACTACAGCAAAGAGAGCAAGAACGCTTAGGAAGGCCCTCCCTGGTGGCTAAAGCACAGCACTAAGGAGCTTAAGCCCATTCTGCATGAGTTCAATCCTGGCCTGCCCCGGAAGAGATCCACGGAGGAGATCCACAGGGGCAGACCTCTCCTGACCCGCTCGCTGCTCCCCTCAGTAGTGTACTTCATTGATCTGCCTGTTCTGCTCCCTGCTCTGTCTCTGGTGAATCCTCTCACCCTCCGCATCTCTGGCCTGTGCCCCAATTCTGTATGAATGAATAAATAAATCCTTAAAAAAAAAAAAGAACACTTAGGAAAATTCAAGTTGTTGCACTGAAAATTAAGTTAATTATATAACATTACAATTGGAAAAATAAAATTATGAAAAATCTCCTTTCCAAGTATTCAACTAAAGAAAATAAATTCAAAATGGGTAAAACAATTTATAAAAATTACGCAGTGAATGCATTTTGCTTTAAATGTGAGAACTACAAACTTCTGGCAACTGAATTTTAAAATGAAACTAAAGAGAAATTGACTGGATAGTAACCACAGTAATGGATGGGGCTTTTCTTGTTAAATATGAGATGCATAATAACCCTATTAAAAATAGCTCTAAAAGAGTTTATTGTTAAGGAACATAAAAAATTCAATTTCCTCATTGGGTTTTCCCTTCTTTTACATCTATGAATGGGCTAACAATGTCAGAAACAGTTTAAGGAGTACCAAACAGAATGGATGCAAACATAAGGTCCAGAACTCCAAGCTGCTCTTCCAGGACCTAATCCATCAATCAGATGCAAGCAGGATGTTTCTCAATGTTAACTGCTCATCAGTCACAATCTGGGTCTCCCACTGCTCACCAAATAAACTCAATCTCTGGAGCTGGGGCTTGGGCAACAGTATTTTTTCAACACTCCCAAGATGAAAAAAACAGTGGGTACAGGAAAAAAGGAGGATCAACTAATTACCACAAGTCCTTCTACAGCACCATTATAATACCTGCCTACACAACATTTGATAGGGATAAAGCACTGTGTTACAGAATATGTAAAATGATCATTTGTTACCTACTGGCTCATGCCACCAAATGGCCTACAACCAAATAAAAGTGACTCTCTTCTGGGTAGGACACTGCTTGGTGAGACCTTACAGGTGTTAATGAAATGATGTCTGTGATCCTCACACACTGCAGCACATATAGCTACATGCTTAGAAAAAGGGAGTAGGTCGTTCAAAGTGGCAATGAGGACTCAGTTCCCAGAAGGTAGTAGGAGCCAACATCTCAGCAAAACTGCAGCCCATTTTCCCTAAGCATCAGCCAGGAAGCTCTGCTTTGCACACATTTTCCTGTAGCAAAACCAAGTCCAACATTTGAGCCCAAGCACTACTCCTAGGGTGCCCATGACCCCCTTCCCAGACTAGGCCTTGCCTGCTTATCTGGCTCTCCTGCAAATGCTCCAAGACTAAGGATTGCTATGTCAATCCAGGACTTACATCATGAACAAATCTAAGTTACTCAGGGAAGAGGGGAAAGATATGCTTCCTAAAAGATGTATTTTGGTCTCAGTATACTAGATGACTTTGTATCCCATTTTAGCAGAAAAATGGATCCAATCTCAGACATTAAGAGTGCCCCACACACAGTATGAGTTTTCTGCTGCTATACCATTTTCTTGCATACTTCATGCCAAAATTAAATACAGAACTGTTAAACTGTGGTTTTTGTTTTTTGGTTTTTTTCTTTTTTTTTTAGTAGTAGTAGTAGTAGTAATAGTATTCATTGCTTGCAGTTTTGAAAATATATGTACAATTTAATAACTTTTAAAAATAAATTTGGTGATTGATAAAAACTATAAAAATGTTGTATGTGATAGTAGCTTCATAATGGCCTATATTCTAAGGAAATAAATTATTCTCCTAAATATTTATGTAGAAGATTGTTCATTACCAATGTTAAATCATTTGAACAAGGAGTCCATTATCTTAAGGTGGCGCTAAGTCCTTACCAGCCTAAATTAAGTAAACCCAAACCTAAGTCTGTAACGCTTCAAAATTAAGAAATCAAGACCTAAAGGCAACCACCCACAGATGATCAAAGAGGCTATGCCAAACACAGCAACCAAGCTATAGCCAATCAAATAATTCCCTTGCTTGCTTCTACAGCTCTTTATCAAAGCCTCTCCCCCAACACCTGAGTGGCACTTTGTGATTTTTTTTTTTTAAAGATTTATTTATTTGTGCATACAGAACTGAGGTACAGGCCAGAGGTGTAGGGGCAGTGAGAGGATTCACCAGACAGAGTGGGGAGCAGAACAGACTGACGAAGTGGAGGAGAGCAGCAGGCAGGTCAGGAGAGGTCTGCCTCGCCATGTGGATCACCTCTGGGGTGGGGGGGGGAAGGTTGGGGGACGAGCGGGGATTGAACTCAAGCTGAAGTGGCTTTAGCTTCTTAGTGCTGTGCTTTATCCCGACGCGCCACCAGGGAGGGTCCACTTTTTGATTCTTAATTGAGGATTGTTCAAACAAACTCTAAAAAAAATTAACATGCCTCAGTTTACCTTTTAACATCAGTTATGGAATTACTCAATTGAACATTGGAATATAATGCAGGCATCAAAAATGAAAATGCATATAATGAAATGTTTACTCCTTCACTTACTTGTCAAATATTTTTGAGCTTGCACAGCTTCAGAATGGTGACTAGAACAAAGCTTAACTCCTGGGGCTTAAAATCTAAAGGGTGCCATGGATATTAAACAAAATATGTAAGTAATCAGTATCAAATTTTGATAAATGCTATGAATGGGAATCACAGTATAATGAGTGAGAGAGAGATCTGACTTAGAGTGGCGGATCAGGGAGAAGCACCTAGGCTAGCAGGGCCAGTGCTGGGAAGTTTGAGAAAAGTCACAACAGCTGAAGGATGGAGCACCAACAGGAAGGGGGGTGACCTGAGACACAGTATCAGTGTCATTTTCATAAAAAGTGGAGATTCCATGTTCCTTGCACCACCTACCAAAGGATGGTGCTGAGAGGCAAGACAAAAGACTTGGAGATTGGGGCCCTCCCTGGTGGCGCAGCGGTTAAAGCACTGCACTAAGAAGCTTAAGCCAATTCCGCATGAGTTCGATCCCCGCCTGCCTGCCCCGAGGAGATCCACATGGCGTGGCAGACCTCTCCTGACCCGCCCGCTGCTCCCCTCAGCAGTGTACTTCGTCGATCTGCCTGTTCTGCTCCCCACTCTGTTCCTGGTGAATCCTCTCACCCTCCGCATCTCTGGCCTGTACCCCAGTTCTGTATGAATAAATGAATAATTAAAAAAAAAAAAAAGACTTGGAGAAACACAGGGGAAGGCTGGGAAGGTGGTCATGAGGAGGAACATAGTGTGGGGAACTTGCTTCTCATCTCTGGATTTATACCAGGGACTTGGGGGAGAAGGAGATACATGGATTCAGACATGTAGATACAGTTGGAAGAGATGTAGGTGAGAGACTGTGGGGAGGCTGACAATGACTATGTTGGCTTGAGTTTTAATTTTGTTTCACTGGGAAACTATTATCCTTTCTTCTCTCCCCTTCAAAACACACACACACACCCTATTAAAAGTTCTTTTAGGGCTCTCCCAGGGTGCAACGGGTTAAAGCACAGCATTATGAAGCTTTCTGAAGCCATGCAGCATGAGTTCGATCCTCAGCCAGGGAGCTGACCCACATGTCGTGGCAGACCTTTCCTGACCCTCCTGCTGCTCCCCTCAGCAATATACTTTGTCAATCTGCCTGTTCTGCTCCCCATTCTGTCTCTGGTGAATATTCTCACCCACCACATCTCTGGCCTATAACCCAATTCTATAAGCATAAATAAATAAATCTTTTTTTAAAAAATCAGTTTAAAGTTCTTTCACACTAAGTATGTTTTGTCTTTGTGTAGTGGATGGCAGAACCCATTTGTGCAGGTTTGGGGGGTCCCAGGATGACCCTCATGCTATATACTAAAGACAGGAGGTACTGCTCAACAGGCCAAGAACTTCATTCCAGTAATAAAGGTTTCTAAGAGGAAAATGACAGAATCTTTTTCTTTCTGGAAGGGTCACTCAGAGGAACAGGGAACATAATGGCAAGAGTAAGAGGAACAGCAAGGAGCCACTGTATTCTTGGTAAGCAAGGATTGAAGCTTGATGGTGGGGTACGCTATGGAAGAAAATGAGTGGGGTTGGCAACAGATAAGGAAAGTGGGGAGGGAAGTACTGAACATACACATGTATGCACACATTTTTTGTGACAGAAGAACTAGGGTCCTATTTTACGGACTGTTTTAAGATCAACATTTTCCCACCTATTATTCTTGGCACTTCCCTCCTCACTTAATTTCCTTTAGTCAGAAAAAAAAAAAAAGGCCACTTTGTACCCACTGTGGGGGTTATCTGAACTGACAGAATTGCAGGC
This sequence comes from Condylura cristata, assembly GCF_000260355.1. Taxonomy (NCBI): domain Eukaryota; kingdom Metazoa; phylum Chordata; class Mammalia; order Eulipotyphla; family Talpidae; genus Condylura; species Condylura cristata. Next base: position 56,984,307 of record NW_004567111.1, on the reverse strand, counting down.
AACTGCTACTTTCCAAATGTATACACATGCTACTTTAATAACTAGGGGGAAGGCTATAGGGAGGTGTATGATACAAAGGTATGATTTGTGTGCATCATGACAAAGTAATTTTAAATCCTACTTTCCAAAGGTATATCATTTATCTTCACACAGGGTCAAATTGAAGTTAAAAGTCAAAACAAAAAAAAGAAGAAGGGGAAGAGACAAGGAACTGCTACACCCAAAAGCCATTGTAATACAATTTCCTGTTACATTACTGACATTCCTGAACTGTAGCGTTTCTTTCTTCCTCCTCCTCTTATTAATATTTCATAACAGTATTAGGTGTTGAGTAACAGTGAAGAGTAGTTCCCTTTCAAGAGGAAGCAAGAAGGCTTAATGTTATTAAATTCCTTTTATCCTTTTTATTATCTTACAGTTGAATCCTGAGGCAGGATCTTGTCAGCAAGGTAGGACTCATTCTGTCTCGTTCTTCCCTGACTATGCGTATTGTTCTAGCTAACCAAACTACCATGGGACAAAGCTGTGTTTCTGAGGATTCAGGTGAAGGGTTTCTGTGTGAAATCATACATGAAATCATCTCTACAAAACTTCTGTTTCCCATCTATCACCACTTCAGCAAATACCATGAGCACATCTTTTGGATAAGGAGCAAGAGGCCTTCTGTGCACACAAGACAGTCCAGTCCAGCCTCATGAAGAGCTGCATAGAGTAGGATAGTATGACAAGGGCGCAGGAACACAGGTTGAGTGCATCAGGCATTCTGTGAGCTCGAAATAAAGACAATTTATGGAAATTCCAATAGGAACAGCTCATATCCAGGTAAGAATGAAGAGGATTTGCATTAATTCACAAGCAGATGTGTGAATCCAGAGAAGAAAAGTGGGGAATATCATTACTAACCAATAAAATGATATGTCAAGAGCCCCAAAATAAGCAAGGGTAAAGGTGATGGGAGAAAGTCATGCTATGGGCACAAGTGAAGAGTAGTGAGACAAGTGACTCCAGAAATATGCCCCGTGGGGGATGGACGGCCCACAGGGCTGGCGGACAGGCACGAGTGTGTGGGGTATAACAGAGTTGGCCGAGCATGCAGGTGCCCGCTGGACATGAGAAAGCAGAAAACAAGAAACCCCTTTGAAGGAAGGGGCGGACATCAGCAAACAGGGAACTGAAACCTACAGCAGTTCACAACGAGGTCAGCAAGATGGACGCACTAGAAGTAAAGACAATTCCCAGAGCCACAAAGGGAGAGCTAAACTCTGTCCGCCATGTGTGTAACATGCATGTCTACCCAACACTCGATGGAGTTACAGGCCAATAAGAGCTGGGGGAGGGGCGAGCATAGGTCACCGGCTTGACACACACAAAATCTGTGTGTGAAACAACTGGAACCCATCTCCAGTGGTCACTGTATGATCCCATAAGAGGATCTGTATTGAGTGAGTGCTCAGGACAGCACCAGGCACATGAGTTCCTGCAAACACCAAGTGAGGCTCTCCGAGGCCCACATGCCTCGGAAGACTTCCCTTTTCTGCAGGGTTGCCATGTTTGGCAAAAGAACCGGGGCTGAAGAATAACTTGTAGGATGGGTTGAAACACTTTATTTTTCTGTATTTTATGCGTTATGAATGCAGAGGGAATTCACTCCTCATTTCCATTAAGCAGATCACCCACTTTTTACTTGGTGCCACAGTCAAGAAGGCTGTCTCTGAATGCATCCTGACCACTGGCTTTTTGTTATGAATTTGGCAGAAGAAATGAATGAGTAGGTTTGTTTACATTTCTTCATCCTTCAGTCCATTAAAGAATTAAAAAGTTGGGATTAGAAAAACACAGAATCTGGAACCAGGAAAATGCAGCTATGTTAACCCAGAAGCCTAGTCTTTAAAGCTGAGTACCAACATAGCAGGCCAGTCAGAAAAGCTTAACAAAGGTAAGGATACAGGCAATCCATAGAGAAAAAAACATACACCCATCGCTCAAAGCCAACAGAAATATTTCCTAGCACACATATCCAAAATACTTCTCCCTATCTTCCTCTGGGAACAAAACAAAGCGCTTTGCTGCTTTCCGGGCTCCAGGAGCCGCAGGTATCCTCTGGGAGCTACTGATCCACATGCTTCCTCTCGCAAGGTTCCAGGCTTCTGTGCACACTGCGCAGTAGCACCCTACTGTACATACCAGTGAGTGCCACACCTGTGACCCAGCACAATGCTGTGAGAACACAGGCCACAGCTTCCAAGCAGCAAGACTGTTACACATGTTAACACCGCTGAAGAGTCAGTTAGTGTTTTCCTTAAAAGTGTGAGGAAGAAAAAGTGAGGGAAACCTAGTAATAAGGTTTTTGAAACCAAAGATGTTTTTTAAAAAAACTAAATTTACATTTAAGGCCCTCCCTGGTGGCGCAGCGGCTAAAGCAGAGCACAAAGAAGCTTAAGCCACTTCCGCATGAGTTCGATCTCCGCCTGCCCTGGAGGAGATCCACATGGCGCGGCAGACCTCTCCTGACCGGCCCGCTGCTCCCCTCAGCAGTGTACTTCGTCGATCTGTCTATTCTGCTCCCCACTCTGTCTCTGGTGAATCCTCTCACCCTCCACATCTCTGGCCTGTATCCCAGTTCTGTACCAATAAATAAATAAATCTTTAAAAAAAAAACCAACTAAATTTAAATTAAAAAGGTAAGTTAAATTACCAACATGCAAATGATTATGCAATGATACAAAAATGCTCATAAACAACTTATCTTTCCAGTTCCTAAATCTGTATTTGAAGAACAGTTCCCTCCTTAAGGAATATTAATCTATTGGCCTAGTTTTTTTTCTATAGAAATTTTAATGTCTTAGTGATTTATGTTCAAAATATTTGTGAACATTATATAATATGACATACACAGATCTTTATGCAGAAAATTCTGTCTTTCACTTTATCCAAAAAATTCCATTTAAGAATATTTTAACTAAAAATATAGCCATACATGCTAGTTATATAGGTATAATGCTCTAGGTAAAATTCAATTAACTATAGGATTAGGAATCATGTACTTTTCCTATAGAAATTTCATTTTAATAAGGAATTTTTAAGAATAAAAAAAACAATCACTCAAGTAAATATTTTCAGTAGATCTTAGTCTAAATAAAATGGGGGAAGTGTATATATGTAATAGAATTCTACTTAATGTAATACTTAGTGTGTATCACCACTAAGCATATCTAACCAATACATGGCCTTGGACAAACATGGAGTTTACTGTCAATCTTAAGGACACAGGGATTAAAAGTGGCACCTGAAATACAGGAGAACAAAACTGAACCTAAATTAAAAGGAGTATAATAAGACACGGGGGGGGGGGGGTACAGCACACCCACTCTGTAACTGTTATATTGGAATTCTAATTATCTGCTTTATCCAAGCCACACAAAAGGTACTGTAGACCTCTTATATCATCTGGGTTCATATAATGGCTTTCCAAAACCAATGCACCCTCTATCCAAACCAAAAAAAAAAAGTCTGACTTGCAGGGTAAAAGTAAATTCAAAGCTATTTTGAATCATAAAATAACACTATACCCAAACTGACTGTATTATTTCAAGGGCATTAAATAAATGAAACCTTTTCTGCTAGCAATTAACAATTAAAATAAACTGTTGATGGGCTCTTTACTCTTACCATGATCCTTAATTTTTTTTTGTATTTGTATTACACAGAATTAGAAACAGTATCAGCTTCATTATGTATTTCAATCTAATTATCACTAATGGATTTTACCCTAATGGGATCCCACCTGCATTCTGGATTATTTGCCTGACTTGCTTCTTTTTATCACAGCTGAAACACTTCTATAAGGAACACCCAGCTCTGATTACCTCTTTTGTTTGCAAGTGATTTACAGGACAAGACTGTAAGCTTTGCTGTTGCACTCCAAGTCTGCAGTCGCACTCCAGTATTTTCCCAGGACTGCTTCTTCCCACTTTTAAAGCCATCAAGTTCTGTTTGTCTGGGGATAGCACTTGGCAGCATATTTTAGCTTCATATTTTCACAATAAGAAAGGTCATGCCTTTGCTGTCAGCTTCCACTGCTAAAACACTCGGCACCACATTAGTCATGATCCTGTGCTTTGTAAAAGCAACTCTCAAACAATGCCTGCTATATACACAAGTTAATCCTAGTACATCCCAAAGTGTCAAGGAAGAGCCCTACAAAATAGAATGATTAGTTTCACAAGGATATCATCTGAGAAATGTAAATTCTTTAGTAAAGTTCTCTGGTAATAAAGTACAACCTACTGCTTTTGTAAATAAAAGAGGGTACTGTTAGCCTTTTCCTGAGACTTTGTTGCCAGGCAAACCCAGTTAGGTTCAAGCCATCCTAAAGTGATTTTGAGCCAGAAGTCTTACTAATTTTTTAAGACTAGAGGAGCAATAACAACTAGTTTGTTTCCATTTTCATACATTTGAAGCTTTTAAGATGACAGATGGTACTAAAGCATTGACTTTCAAAGTCATTTCATAAGGCAACTATATTTTTACTAGTTACATTTTACTAATTACATCTTTACCTAGTAGGAACTAGGTTTTTTATGTCTTATCTCTCAACTTAGATTTTTTTCAGCTATGTGAATTACTAAAGGATATAAAGGAACAGATACAGGTTGTGCATTTGTGTAAATTATTGCCTCCTATATTAATGTGTCCTTTATTCTTAAGTAGGTGAGAAGTTAGAATTGTGATGCCAGTACTTTGACTTTTCAAGCTCTTTATTTTCTTGTCTTTCTTACTTCCTTAATATAGTTATGTCTCCTATAACAGCATATATGTTATTTTTTGGGAAAGATTTATTTATGCATACAGAACCGGGGTACAGGCCAGAGGTGCAGGGGCGGTGAGAGATTCACCAGAGAGAGAGTGGGGAGCAGAACAGGCAGATCAACAAAGTACTGCTGAGGGGAGCAGCGGGTGGGGTCAGGAGAGATCTGCCGCGCTATGTAGGTCATCTCTGGGGCAGGGATTGAGCTCATGCTGAAGTGGCTTTAGCTTCTTAGTGCTGTGCTTTAACCCGCTGCGCCACCAGCGAGGGCCATATACTATTTTTTTAAAGCAAAAGCAGTCCAAGAACATACAAACCAAAAACAAGATAAGGAAAGCCAGTCTTCTTCCCATGACGGCTCAAAAAAAGCCCATGAAACTTCTAAAGAAGGATTAAGTGGGAAAGCCATTCACATCTTCACAAGGACAGAAAACACATACAGTATAATTTCAGGAGATTTCAGAAACTTCTAGATTGTGCCCTAAAATAAAATGCAACTAAAAAGACCCTTTGGGTGAGAAAGTGAAAAAGAATTCAGTGATACATATAAAAGACCTTGGGTTATTAACCTAGGAACATTTTTGAGTAATGACCAACTCAGAGGCTTCCAAGTTGCCTTAACTATATTCTAGATGGATCACTTACTGCTACTGCCACCCCTGGAAGTGCTCAGAAGGCTCTACCCACCTGGTCACATCCTGCGTTCACCAATTCCTGAAGCATTTGTCGGTTTACTTCTGCAGCTGTAGAAGTGCCTGATTCGTTAGCAAAAGGCAACAATGAATATCTGATTTCTCTCAAAGCTTTCTGATAAGGTCCGAACTTTGGGGTGGCTCTCATCTGCTGCTGCTGCTGCCTGGCAGCATCCTTGCCCCCCAGAATTTTGGTGTCCAGAGAAGTGTCATTGTTTGGTCCAATGGGCAGCCCCTGAGCAGAAGACTTGGATGGCTGCTTTAACCCTTCTCGAATCTCCTGTAATCGCTGCCGGCTATTTCCAGAGTAAGTTGTGGCAGGAAAAGTCTTTGGCCTCATTGTTAGTCCAGTTTCCCTTTACCATAAATACAATCTTCTTAAAGTGTTCTATTAAAAAACAAAAACAAAAACCTAACAACAGTAATCAGTCAGTTGTAAACATACTTTCAGAACAATTTCCTTTTGAAAAATTTCTTTCCTTCAATTTTTGTAATTCCTATAGAAAACCTGAAACTTTCCAGAATCTTCATTTTGAAGATCATCACTATCTGAAAAAGAAAATGGAAAGAAAATGTTCACTTGTGGTTTGCATATATGTTAATGATACTTTTCAGAAACAGTCAATAATTTTGAAAATGTTACATTTGGAAAGGCTGATAGAGAACAAACCAACTCTCAGAAAGGACAAAAATACTGTTCCACTCTGGGTATAGCACATCAAGGGTTGTTCCAAGACATTTCCTGTAATATGTAATCTGTAAGAAAGTAAACCTGCTAAGTTAATATTGACTTACAAATATTTCACTCAGGGCAAGAACAGCCGTATTAACAATTAATGGTTAGTTTTTAATACTTCATTATAATATAATTTCACTATGAAATCCACAGCTTGAGTATTTAGGGTTAAGCCTTCTATCTGGAGTCTTGGATTTCTTGGATTTCCAAATAGCCAGTAAACTTTTGGGCCATACCCCATTTACTTTATCCCTGTGACTACTAATCTTTCCACCTACCGTAAGTGCTGGTATTTCCATATCTTTGTAAACTTTTCCTTTTAAAACCCTCACAAATTTCCTGAAAGATGCCACAAAACTTGTCCTATTAAGTTTTCTGCCCTAACACCAACATTTTTGACTTTAGCTGAAGCTATTTAAGAGGGGATTGAAACCATTTTGAGTTAAAAAGTATCATATATTGCAACCGAAAGTAAACCCAAGACAATGCATTATGGCACTAAAAGTAACTACTACTTCTATGCTGGTGGTGCTTTTTACAAGATGGTCAACTTATCAGCATTCTGACCTAAATGCCAAAACAAAAATACTTATTGTAGAAACCAATATACATGAAAGGGAAACTGGTAATGCCAACAGGACAATAGCCAGAGAAAGGGAAGGTTCCAGATTCCCTGCCCCACCCTAAGGAAGAGGGAAGCTGGGTAGAGAGGAAGGCTGGGAGGACAGAATGAGGCAGAGAGAAATAGAAGGAAGAAGCTGAGAGAGATGGTAAAGGAAAAAGAGACAGATGAAGACTGGAGGAGGCATACGGAGCAGAGGGATATGTGAAGAAGCTGTGCTTGCTTCTCAAGCTTGGACTTGTACCGGGGACTTGGGGGACATGGAAGGAGACACTTGAAAGATATATGTGGGTGAGAGATCCATGGGGAAACTGACAAAGGGCACCCCTTATCCTTATACTGGCTTTGATTTAGATTTTGCTCTTTTCCTTACAGACTTGCCTGGCCTCTTCTGCCCTTTTCCTGTGGATCCCCACCAGAAGGTGCCTTAAACTTTGTCAAGATTTTGGGGCTCAGTATCCCCACTTTGGGCGCACCCTGTTTGGCTGGACATTCAGCCAGGAGGGGATGGGTAACTTTCTGTGTTTCAGTGGAAACTATATAACTAGATTCTTCCTCTTTCTCATCCTTCTACTGTATATGAATTGTCTTCTATTGTACGCTACTTGTTTTAAGTTCTTTTCCACTATAGGTCTCATGCACTAAGAATGTTTGTTCTCAAGTGGCAGATAGCAGAATTCATTTAGAGCAGGCTGGTTTGGGGGCCCCGGTGTACCCCTCATTCTGTCTATTAACATTTTGCTCTCATCACATTCATTCAGGCCCTTTAACCCCACAGAACTCAATAAACAAACACTGGAGGAGAATTATTTAGATTTTTAACATACAAAGAAAAACAGATCCAAAAAAGAGCAGCCTTTATAAAAAAGGGGGATAATGGGATGTGACCTTTCATTTTAGTAAGGAATATTAGAACTGCAAAAGTGAAGAGAGAAAAGAAAAAGGACAGCTAATGTTTACTTAGCATTTACTACATTCCAGGCTCTAAGAGTTTTATGTGAATTACTTCTACAGCGCTATTACACAACCATATACAACTACAACAACAAACTTGAAGTAATGATATTAAAATTAATACTGCTTTCTTAGAGGTGGGACTATCCCCTCTCTCAAGGTAACTCAGAAGATTCAATTCAGCAAGTAGGAAACAGACTAATTAAAATGTCAACATAAAACCCATATTTTAAAACACAGTCTAGTACATTAAAGTAACTGAAATGACTGTTTTACAGTAGACAGTGACTGACTATTAGATACAGAACAGCTGAACTCCCTGGGGCTTGGACTGGCCATGGACCAGAAACCTAGAACTCTGCTTATATGGAATAAAAAGGGGCACTTTTTCAGTGATTTCGTGGTCAAAGCATCTGTTTTGAAATAGATATCTACCTTTCTAAAACTATAAATTCTCATTCCTACAAAAAAACAGAGAGCCTCTCGAGGTCTCACATAAAGAATCTTGAATGACTTGCTATGTCCAATAATAGGCAAGAGTGTTCTATATTTTCCTCTAGGAATTCACACAAATCACTTTGCTTCCAATCTTCAATTTTTCCCCTTTCTTTGAGAACTAAAATGTAGAAGACATAAGTCATACTATTTCTATAACAAACCATCAATGCAAAGGAGTATCCTGTTGATATACATAAAGGGAGCCTCAGTAGTCAAAATGTATTCCTCTCCTTTCTGTAATAGTCTCATTATCTGCCTTCCCCCTACCCCCACCTGTCTACCTTGCCCAAATCTGTCAATTTCCTACTTATCTCATGCAATAAATACCAGGACAAACAGTAAGAAAATCCTGCCATCTGGGGTTTAGTGAGAATTGAGGTAAGCCCAATTTAAAAAAAAAAAGTTTCAAAGAAAATAAATGCCAAAAGACGAGAAAAACAATGAATTAAAAAAGTCATTTAACAGGTGGGAGAATAAAGGAGAATGTCAGAAAAGACTCTGAATGGAGATAACTAAGCCTGAAGATAGGGAAGAATGCAATTCCAGCCAGAGAAAGCAGGACTAGCTATGCAGCAAAGGCAGGAAGAGGCTCCACCCAGCACACTTAGGCTCTGGGGAGCCTCTTCCTGGAGCAATGTACTGATTAGATGTGGAGGTGTACAGGGGCTTAATTTGGAAGGGCTGTCAAGGTCATGTCAAGAGTCTGGACTCTATTTAGAAGATGACAAGCCACTGTAGGCTAAGAAGTGCCATTTAGAGAGTTGAGCTTCCTGAAGTCAGTTGGAAGGTGTATACATGCGTAATTTTAGTGTACCATCAGGTGGGTGTGCCTTACCTAATGAAGCATGAAGCACATGGAAGGAAAGCATTAAAGGACTTGGGAGAGCAGACCTGGACATGTGAAGTCTGGGTCTTAGACTCACACAGGCATTTGAAGACACTGAAAGACATTTGGACGAGATGTGGTAAAAGACCCATTGGGAGGTGGATGACAGAAGTAGTTACCTTGATTTGTCTTTGATTTTGCTCTTTTCCTTCCAGACTTGCCTGATCCCTCTGCCCCATTCTTATGGGTCCCCAACAGAAGATGCTTTATGTATTGGCAAGCTTGCAAGCTTCTGTCACCATGTTTAGGGCCAACCCATTTGACTGGGCATTTCCCCACATGGGAATAGTTAATTTTGTGTATTTAATTGGAAACTATTATACTTCCTTCTTTTCTTTCTACTTTCACACTATTCTATTAAAGTTCTTTCCACTAATGGCCTCATACACTAAGAGCATATTTTGCCTTTATGAGGCAGATGGCAGGACCTATTTTGAGCATGTAAAGTGTAGCAGTCCTGGAGCGTACCTCAGTCTGCCCAGTAACAGGTGGATTTGAAGAGGAAGCTACAGGACAGAGAGCAGCTGAGTGAGTGGCAGAAGCCCAGGGGAAGAAGAGGTAGTATCAGGAGCTATACCTGGCCAAGAAGTTACACCGTGGCATAGATAGGGAGCCACCAGCACACAGGACATGGTACCTAGCTGGTGTCCCTGACTGCTCAACCCATGAAAAGAGTAGGAAGGTAAGTGAGGGAGTAGCTCAGCCCATCCCAGTTGACATTTCTTAGCAGAGTAATAAAGCTGTGATAAATCTCATTTTATCATCAAGTCAGAGACTAAGTAAAGGAAAGGAAGGAGCTGCTTTTCAGTCAGCTAAGAAAGAGCAAGGATTATAAGAAGTGTTAGTTTGAAGAAAAAAAGAGCTGTTAAGAATTGAAAGCCAGGACATGGAACATCCTCTCAGCAGAGAGTAGGGAGTCTGGGAAAGCTGAAGGAGATCCTAGTTGATTCTGAAGCTTGACAGTTCTCACCAGAATGAACCTTAAGAAAAGGAAGCTTCTGAAATCTGAAAGAGCAGTAGGCTTTTCATTTGCAAGGGAGGGTAGGGCAGAGAGAATGTTTTACGTAAGTTTAACATCTATTTTTAAAGTGTACAAATAGATAAGAATAACAAATATTCACAAAGAACACACCTAGCTGAACAACATAGATAAGGAAGTCTATCACTACCACTGCCACTCCAGAAACCCCTAGATCCATCAGAGGGCAGCCAAGTCATATTTCTAAGGTCAACGATTAATTTGCCCAATTTAAAAACTTTATATTCAGTCTGCCCTTTTTGGTTCTAATGTATTTTGTTCAACACCGTGTCTGGTTATTCCTACAGGTCATATGTGATAAGGTTGGGGATTTTTCATTGCTGAGTAGTATTCCATTGTATGAATATGTCACACGTACTTATCCATCCTGCCACTCTAGGAAATGTGGATTGTTCCTGTGTGGGGGGCTGTTGTAAATGGTGCAGCTGCCTTATGGCTGCAGATGCCCATAACTCCAGTCCCAGGTCTATGAGTGGAGGAGAGAAGATTTGTTTCAAATCTTACTTCCACCATATCAATACTTTCTGGCAAAAACTGTACAGGCTGCGGTGGTTAATGTGATACTTTTGAGTGCGGTGGTTAATGTGATACTTTTGAGGATTATAAAAAAGACAACCCTTTGAAAGTAAGTTTTGATGGCACTATATATCTGTATAACACCAGTAATTCTGGAGAGCTTTCCAAAACCTAGCAGCTGCAGCCTGCCCAACTCTACACATATCCTAATACCACATGTTCAACATATCACCCCAGCTGAGGGGGGATTGGTAAAATCAAATGGAAGGTGGAAGCTGGGCTTCTGAGGCACAAGAGAGAAAGGCATGGCCTTACTGCAATTCACAGAGGAAGGTAATCATGTGTAATACCTGGGCCATGTGGGTGGAGACTGGTAAATGGTCCAGAGTCTCCTCTGAATGTCCAGAACCTAAACATGTCCTCATCTAAGAAGGTATCTGTCTGATGGGAGGCATAGCCCTTTCCATATAGGACTCTTTAGCAGAACAGCCATGGAAAGTGAACCTGTTACTATTCGTAGAGAAATATAACTCGTCTCCAATTTTAAGGAGCTTGCAATTCAAAGTGGGAAGACAAGAAAATCAATTATTTAACACAGTATGTGTCAATAAAAGTTTTCCCAACTAATTATGGAGATCTCAAATACAGTCCTGACTAGAGAAGAAAGAAAAGAAGGTGTATCAATAGCACATATGAGGTAGAACCTACAGCAATGGCAGTGTTCACTAGAGAAGGTTGGCTTGGAAGACACACCCAAGTTCTAGCTTAGAAACAGAGTCTACAGTAACACCATTCTCTATGCTAGGATGGCCATGTGGTCAATGGGGCCCATGAAGACAACAGTCTTAGTGTGGATCGAGGGGGCAGTTGGGTGGTGAGAATTGACTGAGCAAAGCCAATTGTTTAGACAACCAGGCAAAAAACAGCTGGAAGTAGGACCTTGCTCTACACGTACCTCCATGTGATCTAAGCTCTCCTCACTTCAGTTTTCTGTTTGGAAACAGGCCCTGCTCTACTAGGCTAAGGATCTTAGCTACCATGCCCGACACACCGGTCAATTATTAGAATTACTAGTAAGTTCAAAACTCAGAATCCGTTAAGCAAAACAGGATCTAATGAAGTCAGGATATAAAGACAAGTGCAAAATTCATATGAACTTGGTGTAAAAGGTATAAAACAGACGGTGCAAATAAACAGTAATACAGTAACAGGGAGAGCTCCAGGACAACAGCAGGTTCCAGGTTCTTTGCCCCATCCAAAAGAGGGTGGAGCTGAGCAGGGAGAAGAACCTGGAGAGGAGACTGAAGAAGGAAGCAAGATGGAGAGCCAGGAGACTTGAGGGAGGCACATGGAGCAGGGAGACATGTGAAGAAACTGTGCTTACTTCTTCTTGACCCTGCACTGGTTGAAACAGAGGTGGATGAAAAACCCATGGGGAGATTGACTATGGCAGCATTTATCTTGATTTTGATTTTGCTCTTTTCCTCCCAGACTTGTCTGTCCATTTCTGACCCTTTTCTATGGGTCCCCTCCAGAAGGTGCTTTAATCTTGTGGCAGCTTTTCAGGCCTTGTTTTGGGCCAATCCCTTTTGGGTAGACCTTTACCCACAAGGGGATGGGTAACTTTGGGTGTTTGTTTTAGAAATTATATTCTTTGTCTTTTCTGAATTCTCATTAGTTGCATTAAAAGTCCTTTCCATTAAAGGTCTTGTATGTTTTATCTGAATATGGCAGATGGCAGAACCTATTTAGAACAGGCAGGTTCAGTAGTGCCTCTCTCTCCCTGCCCTGCAACAGATTTGGCGCCCAACATGGTAGGACTGGAGCCAAAGATATGGTGGTATGAAAATCAGAAAGGGGAGGATGGTAAAGGGGGGAGGATGTCCTAAATGAACTCTATAGATAACAACTTTCATGGACTCCACCTACAACTCTGATACTGGAACTACAAATCCCATCAATACCAAAGAGCAGCAAGCGGGGACCTGAGGTTGGAGCTAAGCAGCCAGGTTTGGCTATAAAACTGGACATGTGGGCTTCGGGTGTCTCGTGGCCTTGTGGCTCACAGCTTGTCTCTCTGCTCTCCACCAGCTCTCAGCATGCTATTGGGGTTCCAGGTCAGCAGAACTGGTAGGACGTATTAACTAACTTATCTCTCTCTCTCCCTGAATTATTCATTTCCCTTTTCCCTTGTAAATAAACCCATTATTGACCTTTTTGTGTGTGTCTGCAGTTGAATCTTAAGTGCACAGATGAGGACCCACAGTCAGGCAACCCCATTGTGTTGCCCTGTAAAATATCAAAGAACCGTATCAAGTGTAGGTATTTCATGCTCACTCCAACAGACTCCTCTTTAAATAACTGTATGATGATTATGCCTAAAAAGAAAGTATCTTTTAGATGTTTAAGACAGAAAATCACTAAGAGGAAAAGCTCGTTTTAGTCACTAGACTTAACGTTTGCATTGTGTGCCTGCAGCCAGGCTCAGACTGCTTAGTTCTCACAGAAGGAGAACTTCCAGAAGCTGACTCCATCCCATTGGTCAAAAGATCTAATCTGTATGACCACATGCAAGTTCAAGGTACCAAATTCACTTATCTCTGAAACTTGGCCATATTGGTCTCTTCAACTGGAATTGGGTCCCCAGACAGGGTCCCTTCTACTGGAATTCTCAGATTAAAAAACCCCTTCTGGCCACCCAATTTCAGGGACCCAGTTTGTGCACAGCTTCTCCCACAGCACTACCAGAAGGTAATGACTGTTATGGCTGTTTTCCTCCTAAAATATCTGAATGGGAAGCTCTGTAAGGGAACCGATACCATGAATGACTGCCTCTGTAGAGCCATGCAAGTTCCTGACACATTTGTTGCATGAATATAGGCAGTAATCCCCCATTTGGGGGCCAGTCTCCTTGATTCTGCTAATTCTAATGTGGTGATTAAACCTATCTTCACATTGATCTAAAGAAGGTGAACAGGGAAGCATATTAGGGCAATGGTGTGCACACAGAGGGCACTCAATAAACAGCAGTGCTCTTCCTAAGTTTGGTGAGCCCCAGTGCGATGTTCCCACATGAAGTTTACATATAACTACTAAAAACACTGCAGAAGTAGGGCATATTCTTCAGCCAGAAGAAAGAATAAAACTTAATATATAATCCAACATGGATGAACCGTGAGGACATTAGGCTAAGTGAAATAAACCAGACACAGAAGAGGCAAAATTTAGAAGAGGCAAAATCCAGAGAAAGTTGAATGGAGTTTAACTATTATCTAATTTTACCTCAGTTTTAAAAAACTGAGGTGAAAGGAGTTTTAAAAAACTGAGGTGGAAGGGAGTTGTCCAACTGCTTACATCTAGTTATCTAGTGTTTGAATAATGGTTCCCTTTCTAAACACAGCTATACCATGAATAGTCAGGATCTCAGGACTGGGTGTTGAGAGTGGGGCAAAGTTCCCTCCTAGAGTAGGGCACACCCCTCCTAAAAACAGGTCATCTCTGCAATCCTAATGCTGAAACATATAATGGGGAAAGGAGTTCCACAAAGTCTAGCTTCCAGATGCATAGGGTGTTAAGCACCCTGTGTACAACAAACTTTCCATTTGTAAAACCAACCAGGGCAGGAGAGACCAAGTGTTTCTGTGTTAACTGTATGTGCGGAAGAGCTAAAAAGTGCCAAGTCAATGTGTCTTTAAACAGAACTGAGATCAGACATCCTGCCCTGATTTTTTTCTGCTCAACCTTTTATTATGAAAATGTTAAACATACAGAAAAGTTAAAAGAATTATGCAATGACACCCCCAAATCTTCCACCTTGGAAAAGTTCCTCAGTGTGAAAGGAATATAGACACTACACCTTACATTTTCTTTCCATACTCCACCAAAGTCTTATAGGAAATCGTTTTAGGAATATCACAGGTGTCATCCCATTTTTTTTTTTAAAGCATATATAGGCAAACTGTTCTTGTTTGAATAATCTGGAAGGGGTGAAGAATGAGAATTTTCTCAGGTCCAGATACTATATGTTAACTTTTAGTTTTTTT
>NW_004567111.1:56963163-56969104 GCF_000260355.1 Condylura cristata | reverse complement strand
TCTGCCACGCCATGTGGTCACCTCCGGGGCAGGCGGGAATCGAACTCATGAGGAAGCAGCTTTAGATTCTCAGTGCTGTGCTTTAACTCGCTGCGCCACCAGGGAGGGCCTAAACTTTTAGTTTTAAAGACAATTTTAAGGCCAAATTATGAAATTATAAAAATACTCAGGATCAAGGTTGCAACTGAAAATGGGCCACTGTGACATACTGATAAGCAATAGTGCATGGAAAATTTTCTTTCCTCAAAAATTGTATAAATATGAAACTAAGGTCACATGCATATTGGCTTTTAAAAATGGGGGCGTCCACCCCTAGGTATCTACCCAAAAGACACAAAAACACTGATTCAAAATATACCTGCACCCCCTTGTTTACCGCTGTCTTATTTACAATAGTAAAGACATGAAAACAGCCCAAATGCCCAAAGGTAGATGACTGGATTAAAAAGATGTACATAAGTACAATGGGATATTACTCAGCAACCAAAAAAAGGAAACAAATGTCTTTTGCAGCAGCATGGATGGAACTGGAGAATATCATGCTTAGTAAATAAGCCAGAAAGTAAAGGAAAAATACCGATGGTTTCACTCATAGCAGGAGTATAACCGACCAGGCAAGAAAATAATAATAATGAACAGATATATACCAGAGACATTTTATGGGGGTGGAATGGGGAATGGGATCATAAACAGCGGGGGGAGGGAAATGCACTAGACTATGGTGATGGCACAGGGTGATTTGCTGATGGGAAACCCACAGGGATTACAACATGAGATAAAAAAATGCAAAAATGATGTAAAAAATAAACTATTATATATATACACACATATATATACATACATGTATACACATATACATACATACATACATACATACATACATACATACATACATATATAAAGCAAGGGCACCAAGCAATGTAAATAAAATTTTGCAAATTTCTTTGGCATCTTCAATCGAGTGAAATGTACTCTAAAAGAAACTATAAAATACTGAAAGTTTAAATAACTAATCAGTGCTTCCCTTGTGATGCAAGGGGTTAAGTATCAACACTATGAAGCTATTGCCAGCCACTGCAGCAAGAGTTCGAGGGAAACACAACTCAAAACAAAAACACCTTGTTTTCAAAACCTTAAGCTGAGACAAATACTAAACTATATACTTAGTATAATTTTTTTAAGTATCACTTAATTTGGCCCTACTGTATTCAATTCTAATTCTTAACCTAATAATAGAAAATGGTGTCAGAAGTTCAGTATTTTTTATTCCAATTCCTACTAATTCTTTATGAATCCACACTGACTGCCAATCATATCAAACACCAAGGAACCAATCATACCTGTGTCTCCACACTACTGACACAAGTTAACATTTAAAAACATTATTTCTTGTACCTAAAATTTTACCTACTATTTAATCACAACCTTTCAGGAAAATTAAAACTAAGTCAGGTTAGGCTAGACAAATACCCAATCAGATGCTGAATGTTAAAATTAGAAACCACCATGCTGATATACCCTCCAATACTGTCCAGCCCAGGAAATCATACTACAGGGGTAGTTACCCCTCATAACAAGGATTTGTACTGAAACCAGTGATTCCTTTGGGGAGCCAAGAAAACTCTCCAGTAAATAGTATCATCAGAAGGTCCCTACAGGTGTAGAACTGCTAAACACTATGCTAGACATTAATAGGTTTCACCCAAGTACAATGGGGTCCCACCTCTAAGTCTGCAATTCAGAGGAAAAGCAAATCACATTTTCTATTATTTTTGTATTGATACGTGGTATTCGTATGACACAGATGTATGAATAATAGCACAGAAAATGCTGAGGCGTGTAGTTGAGATATCTACATGGAATGATCAAGTTGTAGGCAAATTTTTTATCTGCTCTTTGCAGCATTTCTTATAAGGAGTCTCCTTATATTCTATTCCACAATCTACAGGGATTTTCAATCTTTGAAAAAAGCCATGCTTCCTGTTACCCAGCCCCCATCCAAGTTTCATATTTACCCCAATTTGGGAGTCTGAACACCCATGTCAACTGAGAGTTAATTTACGGACAGAAAGAATACCAGTCTATTTCAAGGAAGACTCCTAGAGAAAGGATCATTTAATCAAAATTGTAAAGACTAAAGGACTTTGATTTGATGGAGGAAGTGTGAAGCTATTCTTGGAATCTGGAACTTCCTGTGAAAAGGCTCAAACACAGAAGAGAAAGATGAATAGGCAGACAATGTGGGGGGGGGGGCAGGTGTTATCTGAGTACATTTGAACGGAAACACAAGAGTGAGACTTATGAGGTAGGATGGAGTTAATTAGTAATGGAACATGCTGGTCCTTAGCATTCCAGCTCAGATAACTGCCTGGAGGCTGAGAGGCCAATGCTCCAAACAGAGGCCTGCTCCATTCAAAAGCCAATTTACATTCTTAAGAAGATCCTTACCACCCTAATTTAGAAGTCATACAATCTGCTCAGTGCCACAAGCATAACAATTACTTAACAACAAATGCAACAAGCCACTATTAAAAATCTGAGATGTTTCATTTGTCTCCCAGAAAAATTCTTATTAAACATGGGTACATGAACAGAAAGTATTAACTAACTTTAAAAAACACTTGTAACAATTAGGTTGACATAGTCAAAATGGTGTAAGTGACAAAGTTTGCACATGGTGAATGGTAAACATAAAATGACAAATGTCCATTCTAACTTAGCAACATTACCGTTATCTTTATTTACAACATTACTTTGTTTTAATAATACTTTCAAAATGAAACTGTAAGTCAAATAACATAAACCTTAAAAGTGTTGGGAGAAACAAAAAAGTATTGGGAGAAGAGCTAGCTAACTCAGTGAAAAGAATTGGCCAAGTACCTCTACCTGCAAATTGCAGGTGCCACTAAGGGCATTCTATGTAATAATTGGTCACATTTCACAGAACCATAGGATGACAGCTACCCGGCAGACAGTGGGAATGGTAATCCCAAATGTGTGCAATTTGGAGGAATTACTAAAACATCAACTTTTTTTTTTTTTAAATAGAAGGAGATTCGAAGTTTATTTGTAGCTTGAAGTCAATCAATCATTTCAGGAATTATCTAATCCAACCCCTTCTTTCTGCTATCAGGATATTTTGGTACTCTGAGAAGATTTTGGACCAAAACAAAGTAAACACACCCAATTTATCTTCTGTATTTTCTCAAACCAATTTAAAAAAAATCAGTAAGGAATATTATTGAAAAGTTTTACATGGTAGCGATGAAATTAAATACAAAAGTAGCTTTTCAACAACTGTCTCTTCTGTTTTTTCCATACTTTGGAAGTGTAACACCCGGCCCCCTAAATCTCGCCAAATCCTCTCAGTGTGTTGAAGTTGAATTTATCAGCGTCAACACCTCCCCCAACCCTCACACACACAGAGGAATTTAGGAGCCTAGAGCAGGCTATTTACAACATAGTATTTAAAATAACAAGGCATCTTTTTGTAAAAACATTTCCCTCCCACTAAAAGGAAAATCCCTCCCACCGACCCTGTGATTTGCTAAGGAAAGAAATATGTAGTGCTCCAATTCACACTTACTCTCAAAACTATTTCAAACTAGACGGAGATAAGAATCCTTCCCAGTTCTAAAATCCCTTAATCTAGAAATTTACCTTGATAATCCTGTGTGGTGCCTTCTGCTCAAATACTTTTACAAATTGCTTGACATCTTAATGTTTATTAAATGTTCAACAATTTTAATTTCAAAGAAATGCTGGCATCTTCATTAAACAACTCTATATATATGTGGCTAATCAGACCAAATTTTACGAGAGGCTGAATAACACAGCGTCTTAAAAGAGAATTTCTTAAACATTCTGCGTTAACTTTGGAAGGTTTCTGTTACTACCTTACCACAACAGTTGCTAAAGAAAATACTTAAAAGATACAAAGCAATTTAGTCTCGATTGAATACTCAAAAAATAGCCACCTATCACACAGTGATTTAAACTAAGGTTTAACTAAAATGTGCGGCAAAATCTATTTAGTACAAATTTCCTAATAACATGCCATTCGTTATTTTCTCTATTAATAGAAGAGACCTTCTCTACCAAGTTAAAATTTAAACAGAACACCTATACGAAGATCACACACATTTTGGCACTCACAAGCTGTTTCAGTTTCTCAGTAAAACGTGGACAAACTTGCCTTTTAAATTAACTTAAATATTTTGTGGGAAAGGTATATGGCCCGTGAATTTTTACCAGTGAAGTGTATGGTCCCTTTTTTAACAGTTAAATCATTTTTAAAGGCCCAGATTACCTATTATTACATCAAGATACGTAAGTGTGATGTGTAGGATAGGTCTATTCCACGTGTGTGAAAATGCAAAAATTTCTGTTTAAATTTTGTCAACATAACAAAAGCTACAAGTAAAGTGGACTTGAACGGAGATGCTTGAAAACGAGCACTTTTCAGTCGAGGGCCTCAGAATTTGCTGCCAGCAGCCCAGGACCCCGCAAGCCCCAAGCCGTCGGATGTGCTCTAGCTCCTTTGGGGGATGCAACCTTCCCCTGCCCCCAGGGACTTGGAATTTACAAACCAAAGTTCGATTGCCGGCAGCACTCCAGCCCAAGCCGGAGGCCGGCCAGTGCCGGCCGCAAGCTGCTCTCCTGAAGTTTCGAAGTAAGGAGACGCGGCTGGCAAAAAGTTACTCGTAAACTACAATCCGCGTCCGCAAGCGTCCAGCTGGGGACTAACGGCGCGGAGGTTGCATCAGAAAAGCCCGGCTCCGAGGTGGGCCGAGCCCGCGCGCAGCGAATGTGCACGCAGTAGCCGCTGCTCCCACGAGCCGCCCAAAGGCCCCCGAGCTCTGGCTGCAGCGGACGAAGACCGTCGGGCACTCAGGAAGGTCCGGGCGGTGCGGCCGGGACACCCAAACCGAGCCTGGCTCCCCCGCCCTCGGAGGGCCCAGGGGGGACGACAGCACGGTCTCCGGGGCGGGGGTGGCCGCGGCGTCGCGGGTTCCAGGGGGAGGGAGGGTGGGCCGCGCGGAAGGCGGGGAGGGACACGACTGCGCGGCCTCGAGGAGGGGCGGCGACCAGAACCGACAGCGCGCCCCGAGCGGGTGGGGGTGGGGACGGCGGCGCGACCTCCAGGGGTGACGGAGGCGGGGGACCGCAGCCAGCCCGACGCGGGGCCACGGGGCTGTCAGGCCGCCCGCCCGCCCGCCTGTCGAGGCGTCCGAACTCGGAGCTCAGCTTCCCGGGACGGCGGAGGCGGGAGGCCCGGCACTGACGGCCTCTAGAGAAGGCCAGGTCGCCGCGACGCCGCCGCCCGCGCACAACAAAGCGCAGCATCTCCGCGATCGCCCCGATTCCGCAGCCCCGCGGCAAGGGGCGAGGCGACTCCCGACGCCTAGCAGGAGCGCCGCGGGCGAGGGCGGCGCCGACCCGGGACCAGAGGAGACCATGGGGGCAGGGCGCGGGGTCCGGTCCCGACAAACTTCCTCCGCCGCTCCCCGCCCCTCTTCGGCCCCGGAGCCGCAGCCCGTGGGAGGACGCGGGAGCCCGGGGGCTCTCGGCCGGCGGAGACTCGCAACCTCGCTGCACTGTCCATGCTACATGCCCCCCGCCCCAGTCCCCTCACCTCTGGGGCGCGGTTTACACCCGCAGGGACGTCCTCGCCGGCGGTTCCGGGGCCTCGTGCGCCGGGGGGCCGGGCGCGGGCGGCTGAAGTGGCTGCGGGCCCCGCGGGGAACGGGGGGCCCCTGACGGCGGTGGTGCGGGCGGCGGCTGCTCCATGTTCCCGGGGCGCTCACGCCGCGGTTCCTACGCGCAGACCCAAGTGGGACATTCGCTACATTGTTGGCATTCCACGGGCGTCACGTGACCCGCCTCCCGCGTCACTCTCGGCCGCATACCAGCCCGGGCGGGGCGCCCGCGGCCCTGCCGC
>NW_004567111.1:56948966-56963049 GCF_000260355.1 Condylura cristata | reverse complement strand
ACGCCGGCTTAAGACCCTTCCCCTGGGTGTCACCCGCCCCCAACTCCAGAGGTGCCCCTCAACTCCGCTAGGCTTCAAAGTTGGCGATTTCAGTCGCTTCACCCACTGGTTCCTTAAGCCTCTCACACCAGGCTCGGGGAAGAAAGTTAACAGGCCCGGTGGGGACTCCACGTTCCTAAGTGCGTGCCAGAGGAAGGGCGGAAAAGGAGAGCTGCTAGTCTCCGGGACCAAGTAATAAAGGAGGACGTTATATAGATAGGTGGTTGATCTCCAAATTTAGGAATGTTTGCTTTAATCGACCCCAGTGTGGTATATTATGAAAAGTATTTTAAGATGTGTAGAACCGGTAAGGTATGCTAGAAACTGACTTCGTGGCTTTCCTTTTCAGCCACTCGACTGTCTTTCCAACTTGGAACTGTGCAATGACATATGCATAAATTGTGCGGAAATACGGAGTAGAACAGACAGGAGGCCAAATCCCAGTCTACTTCTGGCTCTCCTAGCCATAATTTCTACCACCGAAATCTAGGCAGGTAATGGTGTGGGCTAATACCGATTTAATAGCTAATCCAATTTCCTTTTTTAATTAACAAGCTTGTGACATTTTAATCTCGAAAGAAACAGTAATGAATGTCATTCTCTGCAGAATACTTCCCAACCGTGGGAGTCCTGGTCTGCCTTCCACCCCTCTTTTCTTGGTAACTCCTATCCCCAGAGCTTTCAACCCTGCCGCTGCTCCTCCTGGGAATCTGCTCTGTTCTCCCTGTTTTCTTAGACTGATAATTAAGCCATTACTGTGCAACTTAGAATTCATTTTCAGTTTTCAATGTTATCCTGTACTCTATACAGGCATCTCGCACAGTGCTGGGAGCAGAATAATCCTCTGGCTGAGAATCTGCGACAGCATACACTCTTACCAGTGTAGCTTCTCTCCTGATCTGCCCATACGCTTTGCACAGAAACAGCCGTGTCTTCCACAGAAATACCGTGTCACGGTACTGGCCACTGTTCTTCTTTGTCTTGCCTCTGCGCTGTCTTCAAAAATGTATACACAGTTAAAACAAACAAACAAAAAAGTCAGATGAAATATCGTAAATAAAAAAACTTAAAATGTAAGTGTAAAAAAACAATAAAATCGTGTATTTATAAAGACCATCATGGCCTTGCTTACAATAGAGAAAAATCAGCAACAACCTAAATATCCAGCAATAAGGAACAGCTAAGTGAATGAACTATCCATAGCTCTGTAGTTTTCAAAGGACAAATGGTTATAGATAGAAACTTCTGTAGAGTGGGAAAAGAGCAAATTACAGAGCTGTATGTACACTATGCTACCATATTCACAAATGACAAAATCCCACCAAGCCTGGATTGATCTGATATTTTATATAAGTATAGACATGGACTACAAAAATATACACCAATTTCATGACAGTTGTTGCTTAGGTAGAAGGAAGGTAGAAATGAGAAACATTATCATGTTTTTCTTCTTTCACTTAAAAATTGAATCTGCCAAATCTGATTCTATAATGTATGTTACCCATTGTGCCTTTGTTTAAAACATACTTTTAAAATTTCCATGTATATGTGAAAAAATTTTCCATGTGTTTGAAAAAAATTGCAAACAAGTTTCCAAGACAGAGGATTTCTGACATACATAACTAGGAGGATATTAAAATTAATGATTTTTGTGGATGTGTTTTTTATTGGCACGTGTTCTATATTCCTTTGTGGGTTTTTGTTGTTGTTGTTGTTTGTTTGTTTTAGTACCTTCTGTGTGCATCAGCTAAACCAGCCTATGGTGAGCAAAACCACACGAATTATCCCGTGATCAATCATTTGCTCTTGTAGACATGTTCAAGAAAAAAGAGCAAGTGACAAAATAAGAGTACAGGAAAGTATGAAACCTAATGTTAAGACTGGTAGTCTCTGGGTAGAGTGATTCTTGGTGATTTTTGTCTTACAATGCCTGACACTTCTATAATAGGATAGTTAACTAAAAATATACATTTGCATTAAATAATAACTAATTGAGTATCTCTACAAAATACACACAGCTGAGAAGGGGAGAAAAGAAGAGAGAACAGAAGGCCAACTGAGCACGAAGACTACAGCAGTGGCAATGTTGCAGTGTATAAATTAATTAGTTAACTTAGGGTGCATATATGTGTGTCCTTACTCTACACCAGGCATTGCACTAAACATGTATTGTATTGTTTAATCCTCAAGACAGCCATATTACAGAAGAACACCCTAAAATATAAACCACACAAGTACTTTGTCCAGTTCAGAATGCTGAGATTTCAAACCTTGGTAGCTCTAACACCAGCTTCAGGCTCTCCAAGGGTGATCCCAAGGAATCTTATTTAAAAAGGAATGTACTCATAAATAAGGAAACTGAACCCAAATGAACTCTGTATGCTTTGTCTAAGGGAAGAATAGTTTATGAGCAGAGAAGAAGAAGAAAACTTAATGAGTGTCAAGCACCAATTAGAGTAGGAAGAGGCAGCCATTCGTGTGAATTAAAGCAGTAAGGTCCCTATTACCAGGCCAGGTTGTTTATTTATCTCTGGTATCCATGTGGCAATTTTCCAAAGACTGTCTTACCTGCTCACTGCCCTCCAACCCAGCTACAAATACAAGAAAACTGACTAACTCATCCTCTTTATACCTTCATGCCTAGAAAGGCTTTCTGGTCTCTGACACAATTTTTGTCTTTTTGGAAAGAAAAGTCCCCCTTGTTTATAATCAGGGTGGAGGAGACTTAGCAAATCTGTCTAACTACAAAAAGAATGTTCACTATAATGAATAGTAAAAAAATAGAATAGGGTCAGATTATAATTAGGGTCAGAAAGGACTAGAAAGCCATTAAGATGTGCTATGCTGGTTTACTTTATCCCAATATATTTTGTCACTTATTAGATTATAAATTTCCAAAGAGGGGACATATATTCCCCAAAATTACATATAGAAAACCTCTTAACTGCTAATTGAATATTTTGAATGCACTTGAAATGACTATCTTACTGCCTCAATATCAGCATTTAAAAAGTCACCCTTTCGGGGGCCTCCCTTGTGGTGCATCAGGTTAAAGCACAGCCTAAGAAGCTAAAGCCACTTCAGCATGAGTTTGATCCATGACCCACATGGCGCAGCTGACCTCTCCTGACACGCCCGCTGCTCCCCTCAGCAGTGTACTTCTTCCACTGCCTGTTCTACTTCCCACTCTGTTTTGGTGAAGCTCTCACTGCCCCTGCATCTCTGGTCTGTACCCCAGTTCTGTATGCATAAATAAATAAATCTTAAAAAAAAGCTACCCTTTCCTTGAACTGGCCTTTCTGAGTCAGAATGTGCCTGATCTGTTGTTCTTGGAGTTTTGTTTCTGCAAATTTGTAGGAACTTCTTAAGAGAGTATTGTCAGCTTTATTAGTTGTAGACTGTTTCAATGTTTAACTCTCTTTTTCCTTTTACTATTTTTTATTGCAATAAAACACACATAATATAAAACGTACCAAGTTAGCTAACTTTAACTTGATCTCAAGAACATTCACAATGTTATGCAACTATCGCCATCATTCATCTCCAGAACTTTTTATTATCCAAAACTGAAACTCCATCCCCATTAAATACTAATTCCCTACCATTTTAAATCTGTTTTTTGGGAGAATTTTTGTTGATTGTCATTTATCTTCTGCTAGGTAGTCAGCTACTTTCCCCCCTTGTTATCAAGAGTCCTGTCCTTAGTAATATACTACATCTTATTGACTTTCTGTTTTTAATTTTCTATTGGTAGAAAGAGATTACCTTATCAAAACTTCATGTAAGTAAGAACTATTAGAAAGTCTTATTCCTAAAATCTTTTCTGTGCAAAGAAGTACTAGGACATTGTGATCACTAGCTCAACTATTAAAAGAAATTTTGTTTCCTTGGTAACTGGACACACCCCAAAGAGTTTGTATTATTAGAAGTCAAATTTATGGAATATTGTGGTGTTGTGGGTTTTAAGAGCATGACAGTGTAGGTAGTAGATATGTAACTAGAAATATTTCATATCTTGTATATTTTTAAGACTCTAATAGGTTTCCCCCATGAGGTTTCTTTTTTCTTTTTTTAAGTTGTTTTTATTTATGCATACTGAACTGGGGTATAGGCCAGGAGTGCAGTGGCGGTGAGAGGGTTCACCAGAGACAGAGAGGGGAGCAGAACAGGCAGATCGAGGAAGGATACTGCTGAGGGGAGCAGCAGGCAACACAGGAGAGGTCTGCCATGCCATGTGGGTCACCTACGGTGCGGCGAAGTGGCTTTAACCTCTTAGTGCTGTGCTTTAACCTGCTGTGCCACCAGGGAGGGCCCCCATGAGGTTTCTTTTAAATTCTTTTTTTTTATTGTGAAAAAATACATATAACAAAATTTACCTTACTGACCATTTTTAAGTGTAAAAGCTCTTAGTTTTTACAGTAATGAATACAAATGTTGATACTGGGGGAAATCCCCAAAATTAAATTTCAACTCTTATGTGTATTTTCCAATGTCATAATCATGGGAGTAAACTTGTCTGTTTTTAACTTATTCCAACCTACTTTAGTGATTTTGGAAAACAGGAAGAACCTCCTGGAAATTTGGTAAACTCCACTCGTGCATATTTAAAATATCCAGAGTCCGTGCAAAGTTACAAGGTTGCTGCCTTGCCAACTTTTGCAGACCTGTCTTACCAGCTGCCTCAAAAAACACGGAGCAGTTACATTCTCTGACTAGTCATTCTGCTTCTCAGATGAGTAATAAAGTATGTGCTTGCATAAGTCAGAATTGCTCAACAGTTAAAGAAGATTTGTTCCCAGAAGACCTCAAAGAAACACTGTCAAGATTCAAATCACTTCTGTGTTTAAAGAATTCTTATGTCGACACTTTACATTATTAAGAGATGAATTGCTAAGACAAATTTTCTTTCCTACTACAACCTCCTTAGCTTACCTTTTATGCTGAGTGTGCTATGCTCAGCAATACCAGCTATTGACTTGTTTATTATGTTTATAATTGGCTTTAAATTCTGTTTCATTGGAGACATGAACAGATGTCTGTAATTGAAAGAAATATCCGTGAAAAGATCTATATGCTCTAAAACCTTCCACTGAAATTTTTAATTCCATTGTTACCAGTAAACACTGGTAAAACTTGGATTTGGAAGAGCAAAAACTGTAAATTTCAAACACTTTCCTCAAAATTCATGTTTATAACAAAGTGTTTTCAAAGGAAAACAGCTGAGATAAACTAAATTGACAATATTTAATTGTGTAAATTATAAAAGAAGAATGTTCATGTACTATTTTTAACTTCTAAGTTAACTAGTTAATGCTGTTTTGTTTGTTAATATAGTTGCTTTTAAGATTGTGTATTTTACTTATCAATCAGATCTGAAAAGAAAAACTGGATGTGTTACCGCTAGATGCTTGATAAATGGGTTTTGATAATGAAAGCCATGATATTATAAAGTGATTTCATATGCAGTGGAAGGAGGCCAGGGAAAGAAAGACTGCCAAATTTCAAAGAGCAAAAGGAAATCTATAAAAGTCAGGAAGCAGTCATACAGATTGTTCTTGATAGTTGGCAACCCTGGGACAAGAGGACTTTCTGGATTAGGCTGAAACTTAAAAAGTGTTCCAGAGATAATACCTTTCAGAAGAACTAATGTTTGGGGTAAAAATACCTGCGAGGATTAGTCTGGCATGATGGCAGCAGAATCAGCTGCTGGGCTCCCCTCCTCCTTATAGTCACAGCCAGATTTCAGCAGAATAAATCCAAAAGGAAAAATGGACAATCACAGCACAACCAGGAAGAATGGTCCAGCAGAAATGGGGTAGGAAAAACTTGAAGTGAACTATGTTTACAATGACACCAAAGCAGTACAACCCACAGAGCAAAGGAATGACTGCTGCATGGAGTCCTCTATCGTGACTAACTCCATTATAACTAACTCCACTAACTCCATAGTGGCACACACCACCACTTGGGACTTTTGAAACCTGACTCTGTGCTGCATAGGCGGCTTGCAGAGTCCAGGACAGCGGGTGCACTGTTGGAAAACTGTGGGAGCAGATGAGCAGATCAAGGATTGCTGGCTTGAGTTGGAGGCTCTCATTAGCTGGAGCCTCCACTGGTTGGGAGAAACAGGTCAGGTTACCTGTGTCTCCTTATGACAAGAGGTTAGTTGAGTTAGTCAAAGTTGAGGCTGAGATATTCAAAACATTTAATACCCCACCCATTTACTACTGAAACTAAGACAACAAATGAGCACTTGGATAAATTAGAGTTTAAGCACATATTAACAACAGATGCAAACTGCCCAGTATGAGGCCTGTACTTAAAAGAGATCAACTTCCGACCCCATTATCAACTACAGTCTAGATCCAGCATTGCATCTAGTGCTCAAAAATAGTGTGGAGGTGGAAGCTAACTCAAGACTATACAAAACTAGTCTAGAGGAGGGGATGACTGAATTTCTACCACACAACTCTGAGACCTGTGGGAAACTTGAATTTTTGATGTTCACTGTAGATAATCCTTCAGTTCTTACTGCCCAGGTCTTTTTTTTTAACCTACAACCCTTTTCCAGTAATTCTCCAATTACTTCAAAAGAAGCAAAAGTAACACACTGAAAGTCTAATCCTTAAACAACACATAAAAACTAAAATTGAGGAGATAGAAGAACATGTCACAATTGCTGAAACAAAACAACACAAACTTCAGAGGAGTATCAATTCAGCAAAACTGTGGAATATGACCAAAGAGTTCAAGGTAATAGTATGGACACTTACAGGACTTAAAAAAAAAAAGAAAGAAAGATACAAAATAGAAATAGGCAGTTATAGTTAGATACACTGGAGATAAGAAATATGAAAAGCATGAAGGGGTTGGCAGAAGATATTCAAAGTATTTAAAAATATTTTCAGGGTGGAATCCTTACTCTGCAAGATTACACTCAAGACAGAAGAATACGGAACTTTACTGAAAAGCAAAAACTAAAACATAGCAATACAAAGCCATGAAGAAGTCTTAGAGGGGTTATTATAATTCAACAGAATGATGACTATCAAAGTAACAGTCACCTAAATTATGAAATATGAAGAAGGAGGAAGAGAATAACAATAGGGCCCATCTAATGAGTTGGAGACCAGACTATCCAATGGGTCAAACAAAATCATATACTAATCTCAGCAAATATTGAAACAAAAAATCAATATAAGTATGAAATAAGACAACAGAAATGAAACCTCAATAAGACAAAAAAGAGACGAGATAAACCAAACCAAATTAAAAAAAACAGTTATGAACACTTATGTCTCAATAATCACCTTATATGTGAATAACCTGATTCACCAGTCAAAAGGTGTAAATTGACTGAATGGATTTCAAAACAAAATCTAACTTTCTGCTTCTATAAGAAATCCAGCTTACTAATAAAGATAAGTATAGACTTAGAGCTAAAGGCTGGAAGATAGTCCCACAAGTAAATGGCAATTAAAAAGAAACACAGGAAAAGCTGTACTTATAAAATATAGACTATACTTCCAATTCAAAGATAGTAAGAAATAGAGATGTTTGTTATATTTTGATTAAGGACCTAATACCACTAGAATAAATAATCTACATGAACTGAAAGATGGAGCTCCAAGATATATAAGGCAGTAACATAACTAAAGATAGATATTAATAACAATAATACTAGGGGCTTTAAGACTCCCACTGACAACTTTGGACTGATCAACAAGACAAAGAATAAATAAAGAAAACAACAGCCTTAAATGAAAAGCTAAAACAAATAGGTCTAACAGACAACTACAGAATACTCCAATGGCTTCATAAACAATTTTATTCAAGTGCATGTGGAATATGTTTAAGAATAGACCATATCTTGGGACACAAGTGAATTTTCAATAAAATCATAGAAATGAAAATCATACCTTGCACTCTCTATGAGCACAATGCCATAACATCAGAAATCAACTATAAGGAAAAAAACCAAACAAACTGTGGCCCTCCTTGATGGCTCAACGATTAAAGCACAGCACCTTGAAGCTAGACACAGCCACTGTAGAACGAGTTAGATCCCCAGCCTAAGAGGTGATCTACATGGCACAGCAGACGTCTCCTGCCTCACCCACTGCTCCCCTCACCAGTGCACTTTGTCAATTAGCCTGTTCTAGTTCCCACTCTATTACTGGTGAATCTTTTCACCCCTGCTCCTCTGACCTGTACCCCAGTTCTGTATGCATAAATAAATAAACCTTAAAAAAAAAAAGAAAAGAACTGGAAAAGATGAATACTTAGAGATTAAAGTAGGCGTTAAAAAATACCTTAAGACAGGGCCCTCCGTGGTGGCTCAGCGGGTTAAAGCACAGCACTAAGAAGCTTAAGCCACTTCCGCATGAGTTCGATTCCCGCCTGCCCCGGAGGAGATCCACTGGCGCGGCAGACCTCTCCTGGCCCGCCCGCTGCTCCCCTCAGCAGTGTACTTCGTGGATCTGCCTGTTTTGCTCCCCACTCTGTCTCTGGTGAATCCTCTAACCCTCCACGTCTCTGGCCTGTACCCCAGCTCTGTATAAATAAATAAATAAATCTTAAAAAAAAAAAAAAACCTTAAGACAAATGGAAATGATGATATAAATTCCCAGAATCTGAGATACAGCAAAAGTACTCTTAAGAGGGAAGATAATTGCAATAAAGGCTCATATTAAAAAGTAAGAAACATGTTGAATAAATAATCAAATATCACACCTAAAGCAACTTGAAAAAGACAAACAGGTGTTCCCTGGTTGCACAGTGGGTGAGGGCACAGCACTGCAGGCTAGCCGCATCCTCTTCAATATGAGTTCGATCCAGCCCCAGAGGTGATCCACGTGGCAGCAGCAAACCTCTCCTGTCCCCTCCGGCTGCTCCCCTCAGCTGTGTACTTCATCTATCTTCCTGTTCTGCTTCCCACTCTGTCTCTGGTGAATCCTCTTACCCCCTACACCTCTGGCCTGTACCCCAGCTCCGTATGCATAAATAAATAAATCTTTTAAAAGAAGAAGACAAAAAAAAAAGACCTAAAGTTAGTAGAAAGAAATGATTTTTAAAAAGCAGAAGTGAACAAACAGACATTTTAAAAGACTATAAAAATCAATGTAACCGGGGCCCTCCTGGTGGTGCAACGCATTAGGACGCAGCACGGCAAGCTGGCCCAGCAGCTTCAGTGCTCAGTGCCAATTGGATCCCCAGCTCCTGAGGTGATCCACATGGCGCAGCAGAACTCTCCTGATGTGCATGCTGCTCCCATGAGCAGCATACATATCCATCTGCCTGTTCTGCTCCCCACTCTCTCTGATGAATCCTCTGACTGCCCCTGCACCTCTGGCCTGTGTCCCAGTTCTGTATGCGTAAATAAATATCTTTTTAAAAAGAAACACTTAAAGAAAGAAAGAAATCCAGTGTAACCAAAAGCTAGTTGTTTGAGAAGATAAACAAAGATAACCCCAACTAAGTTAGCAAAAAAAGAAAGAAAAGAAATTAATAAATAGAACCATAAAGGACAAGGGAGAAATCATTACAGATTTCTATGGACAACTATATGCCAATAAATTAAATAACCATGAAGAAATGAATTTATTTCTAGGTCAACATAATCTATGAATACTAACCCAGAAAACCCAGAAAAATCAGATGAACAGAACAAGCCTACCACAAACATGGACATTGAAAGAGTACTAAAAATCTTTTGAAAAACAAAAGTGCAGGATCAGATATCATTACAAATTAATTTTATATAAAATTTAAAGAACTAAAGACCATCTTGGTTAAATTAATGATAAGATTCATATGAAACCACAAGTAGCCAAAACTCTCCTGACAAAAACAGAAGAGAACAGAGGAATCACACTCCAAACTTCAGCCTATGCTACAAAGCCATAATAATAAAAATTGTATTGTAGTAGAACAATAACAGACACAAAGACCAATGGAATTGAATAGAAGACCCAGATATAAACCCACAGTTTTGTGGACAGATAATCTTTGACAGGAGCAAAGAATATGCAATGGAACAAAGAAAGTTTGTTCAACAAATGGTGCTGGGAAAAACGGGCTGCTATGTGCAAAAAAAAAAAAAAATGAAGCTAGATTACTTCCTCCCACCATACAAAATCCAAAATCCCAACTCAAAATGGATTGAATAACTAGACATAAGATCCGAAGCCATAAAATATAGAGAAGAAAACATTGGTGAAAAACTACGTGACATACACCTCAGTAACATCTTTAAAGATACATCATCCAAAGCAAGGATAGTGAAGGAAAGGATAAACAGTTGAGACTACATCAAATTAGAGCTTCTGTACAGCAAGAGATATTACACAAAATAAAGGGACACCCCATTGCTTGGGAGAAAAATTTTGCACAAATACTAATGACAAAGGACTGATCACAAATATAGACAAAGAGCTGATGAAACTCAACAAAAATAAAGTGAACAATCCCATCAAAAATGGGCAGAAGAGCTAAAAAGATACTTCTCCAAAGAGGAAATGCAGATGGCCAACATTTTTTCAACATCGCTTGTAATAAGGGAAATGCTAACCAATACCACAATGAGATACCATCTCACACCAGTGAGAATGGCACATTTTTTTTTATTAAAAAGTTTATTTTTACATCATTTTGCACATTTTTTTTTCACCTCAATTGTAATCCCCACGGGTTTCCCATCACCAAATCACCCCTGTGCCACCACCATAGTCCCGTGCATTTCCCTCCCTTCCCCCCCCCCTTTTTTTACCCATTCCCCACTCCACCCCCACAGAATGTCTCTGGTCTATGGTTGATCATTATTTTTGTTATTTTCTCGCCTGGTCCATTATACTCCTGCTATGAGTGAAACCATCCGGTATTTTTCTTTCTCTTTCTGGCTTATCTCACTAAGCATGATCTTTTCCAGCTCCATCCAAGTTGCTGCAAAAGACATGTGTTTCTCTTTTTTGGTTGCTGAGTAATATTCCATTGTATATATGTACCACGTCTTTCTAATCCAGTCATCTACTTTTGGGCATTTGGGCTACTTCCATGTTTTTCCAATTGTAGATAAAGCAGCAATAAACATGGGGGTACAAGTATCTTTTTCAATCAGTGTTTTTGTGTCTTTTGGAGTGGGATTGCTGGGTCATAGGGAGTGGGATTGCTGGGTCATAGGGAAGCTCCATGTTTAGCAGTTTGAGGAACCTCCAAACAGTTTTCTATAGTGGTTGTACTAGTTTGCATTAACACCAGCAATGCAGGAGAGTTCCTTTTTCTCCACATCCTCGCCAACATTTGTTGTTGCTAGTTGTTTGAAGATGTGGAGAATGGCACATTTTAAAACAACTAGCAACAACAAATTTTGGTAAGGATGTGGAGAAAAAGGAACACTTTTGCAGTGCTGGTGGGAATGCAACCTGATCCAACCAGATGGAAAGCTATTTGGAGATTTCTTGAGCTGCTAAAAATGAAGCTTCCATATGACCCAGCAATCCCATGCCTAGATATCTACCCAAAGGGCACAAAAACACTGACTCAAAAGGACACCTGCACCCCCATGTTTATTGCTGCTGTAATTATAATAGGGAAGATGTGGAATCAATACAAATGCCCAAAAATAGATGACTGGGTCAAGAAGATGTGACATATATAATTGTGTGGAATGTTACTCAGCAATCAAAAAGGTAAACTCATGCCATTTGCAGCAACATGAATGGAGCTGGAAGGGATCATGTTTAGTGAAATAAGCCAGAAAGAAAAATTTAAATACTGGATCATTTCACTCATAGCAGGAGTGTAAGGGATCAGGAAGGAAAAAAAAATTGCAATAACGTGAAAGTGGAAATCAGCAAACAATGATAAACCAGAGGCATTCTATGGGGTACAAAGGGAAATAGGCTCAAGAGTCAGGCAGAAATAACACACAGGATGATGGTGATGACACATGGGTGAATCCACAGGGATTACAACCAAGATGAAAAAATACAAAAAATGAAGAATGTTGTAAAATATGTACATAAAATTTTAAAAATTATAATGAAAAAGAAATCCTTCCTGATACATTTTATCATGCCAACACCACCTTAATACCAGAATTAGACAGACAACACAAGAAAATTGTATACCAATATCCTCGATAAATGAATATATAGGCAAAAATCTTTCATAAAATACTAGCAAGTCAAATCAACAGGACATCACAAGGATTATATAATACAATTAAGTAGAATTCACCTCGGGATGCAAGGATGTTTTAATATATGTAAAATGACAGTTGAAAACACCACATCAACTAAAGTAAAGATAAAAATCATACAATATCAATAGATGCAGAGAAAGCATTTGATAAGTTTTAACATGCAACTACAATAAAAACTTTATAAACAAGACAGGAATGGAAGAAATCTACTTCAACATAATAAAGGCCATACAGCAAAATTACTATAATACTCTTACATTCACCAGTAATAAAATTAACCCAGATAACAAAAGGGTAGCCATATGAATAGATATTCATTAAAGAGGCTATCCAGAAGACCAAAAGATATTATAAAAATGTTAATCCTCACTCCTCATAGGAGAGATACAGAGTAAAATTGAGAATGGTACCTAAAGAAAGACTCCTACCAAGGGTTGGAGAGGATGCCAAGAAAAAGGCACCTTATTACACTATTGACAAGAATGTGAACTGATGAAACCAATAAGAGAAACAATCTGGATTTACCTTAAATTAGTAATAGAAATACTAGTAATACTAAATATTACTTGGCAATCCCACTCTTGACATAGTTCCACAAAACATGAAATCATCAACAAAAAATTCCATTGTGTTCTACAATATTTGCTACAACATTATTAACAATAAATAGGACACAGATTCAGCCTAAATCTCCCACAGCAGATGAATAGATCAAAAATCTTTGGTACATACATGCCACAGAATATTACATAGCCAACAGAAAGGATGAAATGCAGACATTTTCAATAAAGTGAAAGTACTATGGAAAAATTACATGCAGCAAAATTATAACATATATATAGAACATTCATATAGTGGATAATTTAACTATGTAAAACAATTTAAAAAACTACTGGACATCAGCGAACATCCTGAGGGTTCTGAGGTTAAAAGGGAGGGGGAAGGAAAGGAAGAAGAAGATATGAGGTCGTGATGGGGTGAAAAAATTACCTTCAATTTAAAACAAAAAGAACTCTAAGGTATAACTGTTCTTGTTAAAAAGTCTCTCCTTCAGAGCTGTAAATTTTAATGTACTTCACATGGAAGAAGATAGTGAAGCTCAGATGCAAATAAGTACTCAACACTAAGCCATGACCAGAACAAGAAAATGTTACAAAATCTTCACAAGCATGCCACAAAGCACAGGTTACTGAATTACTTTCAGGATCATTACCCAATTGTTTTCTTTCAGAATTTTTTGTCTGAAAGGTAAATTTTTGATCATGAAATATTTAACCTGTAAAAATAATGCTTTGGTTTAAAAAAAAAAAAAAAAACAGGGAAAGAAAATAAAGTCAAGCCCATATTTTGAAATGTCTTCATTAAGTCAAACATTTTGCTATCGATAGTAGAAGAAAGTAGTAAATATAAGAATGAAAATAAATGAAACAGACTAAAAAAGACTGCAGGTTATCAGTAAAACTAAGAACTAGTTCTTTGAGTAGATAATCAAAATAGATTAAAATCTAGCAAAGCTATAGAGGAAACTAATAAACAGGATTATGGATGAAAGACGAGAAATTACCACAGCACAGAAATACAAAGGATCATAAGAGAACACTATGAAAACTATATGACTTAATATATGATAACCTTGAAGAAATGGACAAATTTCTTGATCCACATAGTCTACTAAGAATACACAAGGAAAAAAGATGAATTGAACATACCAATCACATCACTGAAACTAAAATAACCATAATAAATTAACCAAAATAAAAGTCCACTAATTTACAAGTGCATTTTACCAAATATTTAAAGGAGAACTAGTAATCATCTCACACAAATTGCCTTTTTTTTTTT
>NW_004567111.1:56925414-56948445 GCF_000260355.1 Condylura cristata | reverse complement strand
TTTTTTTTTTTTTTTTAAGATTTTATTTATTTTTACGTACAGGCCAGAGGTGCAGGGGTAAGGGTGGGTAAGAGGATTCACTATAGACAGAGCGAGGAGTAGAACAGGTGGATCAGCTAAAATACACTGCTAACGGGAGCAGTGGGCAAAACAGGAGAGGTCTGCTGCACCATGTGGGTCACCTTCCTGGCTGGGGCTCGAACTTGTGCTTCAGTGGCTGTGGATAGTTTCATAGTGCTAAGACTTAACCCCTTGCACCACCAGGGAAGCCCACACACAAATTGTTGAAACAAGAGGTAATGCTCCTGATACATCTTATGATGCCATCATTACCCTAATACTGAAACCAGATAAAGGCAGCACCAGAAAGGAAAATTTTAAACAAATATTCCTGATGAACACTAACACAAAATTGCCCATAAAATACTAGCAAATCTAATTGATCAATACAACACAACAATTATATAAGATGATCAAATGGGATTTATCCCAGGAATGCCAGTACATTTTAATACACCAATCAATGTAATGCACCATATATACAAAAGTAAAGGGAATAAATATATAATAACCTCAAAGATACAGAGAAAGCATTTGGTAAGATTCAGCACCCACTTAGGATTAAAAACTCTAAACAATGGGAAGATAGAACTTACTTCAGTTTAATAAATGCCATGTATTACAAACCAACAGCTAATATAATAATAGTGAAAAACTGAAATCTTTTCCCTTAATATCAGATAAGACAACTGATGAACTTAGTATTAGAGGTTTGGGTAACAGCTATCATAAAGAAGCAGGTAATAAAGGGAATACAAACAGGAAATGAAATGAAACTTACTTTTGCAGGTATATTATAAGTAGAAAATCCTAGATTCAGTCAAAAATTAGTAGAAACAATAAATACAAAAAAGTGGCAGGTTATACAATCAACATAAAAATATCCACAACTTTTAAATATATAAGAATTAAAAGAAATTAAGAAAATAGCTCCATTTATAATTGTTTCAAAAATCAATATGTTATCTCAGAATTTATGTAACTCAGGAGGTACAAGGCCAGTACAATAAGAACCACAAGATGTTAGTAAAGGACTTAACATTAGGGATTAAAAGGATATCCTGAACTCATTAATGGGGGATTCAATACAATCAAAACGAGTAGCCTGCTTAAAGTGACAGCCCATATTACTGGAGCTGATCTCCAATATCACTTTGAGAATCTTAACGAAATTTGGAATCTTTTTCAAGATTTTCAACTGACTTTATAAACTACTTGCCTTTTATCTGGTTTGTATAGTCTGGTATTTACAATACTAGAGTTATTGGCAAAAGATATAGGTATAATTGCAAGAATACTAATTGGCTAGGCAGGTTTGAAAAGGAACTAATTTTATAATTAAGGATGAGGGGTGAGTTATCATTTTTGATTCTCGATGTACTGTAAGGGTTTTGTTTTGTTTAAGAATAGAAAGTGGATTCATTGGAATACACCAAAAGGGAGCAAGGGATGAGACAGGATGAAGATTTCAAAAAAACAAAGATACTGGGAAAAGGCAGGGAATAAATTTCCAAAAGAGTAAGGAGACAGAGACGCAAAGTAAACAGAGATGTCGTAATTTTTAATTAGGTACTGTCAAATTTAATATTTGGTTTGGAAGAAAGGAGCTGGAAAATACTTGGGAAATACCATGGGAAGTCAATAAAAATTTCAGTATCTTTCTTATTTTTATATTTTGGGTTACAAGTTTGCTCTTCCATATGTTGCACATGTTCTAATCACCCTCTGGCAACCACCTGTGCCCTACACCCTCTCTGCCCCCTCATCTCTCCTCTCCCCCAGTAATCCTCTGATAACCATTATATCCTTTTATTGAATTCAAAATTTGTTTATACTGTACTTTGCCTGTGTATATATTTTGGTTATTTACAATATATAACAGATGAGTGAAACCATCCAATACCTGTCTTTTAGTTTTTGACTCATTTCACTTAATATAATCACTTGAGATCCATCTATTTTGTCCCAAATGCCACTATTTCATGTTTTTCATAGTTGTGTAGTACTCTGTATATATTCCATAATTTCTTTATCCATTCACATATTGAAGGGCACTTAGTTGGGGTCTATGACTTGGCAATTGTGGACATAGGCATCACTATTTTTTTCATATTAGAGTTTTCATATTATTTAGATAAATACTCAATAGAAGTATTCTCTGATAATATAAAATTCCTATGTTTGTTTTCTTAAGAAATATCTGTATCATTTTCACAAGGGTTGCACCAACTAGCATTCCCACAAACAGTGGATGATTGTTCCTTTTCACCACCACCTCACCAATGTTTGCTAATTCCATTCTTTATATGAGACGTTCTCAACATGGGTGAGGTGGTATCTCTGTGGTTTTGATTTGTTCTTCCCTTATAATAAGTGACACTGAACAATTTCTTGTTTATCTGCAGGCCCACTGAATGTCTTCTTTAGAAAATTGTTGATGTAGGGCCCTCCCTAGTGGTACAATGGGTTAAAGCTCAGCATTATGAAGCTATCCCAATCATTGCAGCAGGAGCTCCATCCCCAGCTAGGGAGGTGACCCAAATGGTGTGGCGGGCCTCTCCTGACCTGCCTGCTCTCCCCTCAACAGTGCATTTCAGTGTATCTGTCTGTTCTGCTCCCCACTTTGTCTCTGATAAATCCTCTCACACCCCACACCTCTGACCTGTACCCTAGCTTTGTGTGCATAAATAAACAAATCTTTAAAAAAAGAAATTTGTCAATGTTGGATTGTAAAAGAACTCTATAAATTTTGAAGATTAGCCCCTTGTCAGATGTGTGATATTTTCCTGTTCAGGAGGATGCCTTTTTTTGTGATGACTTCTTTGAGATACAAAAATTTGAGTTTGATGTAGTCCCATTTCTTTATTTTGCTTTTGTTTCTCTTGTTGTTGGGGTTCATTCCCCAAATATATATTTGTGATAGATGTCCTGTAATATGTCCCCTATGTTTTCTTTCAAATACTTTATGGTTTGGGTTCTTATATTCAGATTTTTTAATTAACTTTGGTGTGTGGAGTTAAATATAAATCTTTCTTTTTTCTTTTGCAATTGCTATCTTAGTTTCCCAGCACTATCTAGTTTACTAAAGTGACAATCATTTATTCACTGTATGGTCATTATTGCTTTGTCAAAGATTAACAGTTCATATTTGTGTGTGTTCATCCCTGGGCTATCAATTCTGCTCCATTAGTCTGAGTTTCTGTTCTTGTTACAATGTCATACTGTTGCTGTGTAATATTGTTTGTAGTCAGGAGTGTGATATGTGTTTTTCTTCTTTCCTCTCAGGATTGTATTAGCTATCCAGGGCTACATAAAATTTGATAATTGTTCTATTTCCTTGAAAGAAGTCCTTAAGTCCTTAGTATTTTGATAAGTATTATATTGAATATGAAAATTGCTCTGTGTAACATTGCTATTTCAATTACGTTAATTCTTCTCAATCTATGATCACAAGGTATCTCTCCATTTCTTTGTGTATTATTTCTACTGCTGGAGTTTTACAGTTTCAATATACAAGTCCTTCACCTCTTTTGTTAAATTAACTATGAGGTGTTTCATTATTTTTGGCATGATTGTAAACAGGACGGTCTGCCTTATTTCCTTTTGTAGTTCTTCTGACACATTGCATAGAAATGCTATGGATATTTTTAAAGATTTATTTTATTTATCTTTGTGTATAAAAACTGGGGTCTAGGCAGTGGTACGGGAGTGGTGAAAGAATTCAACAGAGACAGTGTGTCCCGTAGCAGAGTAGGCGAAGCTACTGAAATACACTGCTGAGGGGTACAGCAGGGGAGGTCTGCTGCACCCTGTGGGTTAACTCTCAGGGATGGAACTCCTGCTGTGGTGGCTGCTGATAGCTTGATAGTGCTGAGACTTAACCCCTTGCACCACCAGGGAAACCAGAAACACTACAGATTTTTGCATATTTATTTTGTGTCTTGCCACCTCACTCTATTCATTTATTATTTCTAGAAGTTTTTGTAGAGTTGTTTGGTTTCTCTAAGTACATTAACATATCATATGTGAATAGTGGCATTTCAGCTTTCCACTTCGGATTCCTTTTATGACATTTTCTTGCCTAATTACTTCAGGTAGGACTTCCAATTCTATGTTGAAAAACAGTAGTGACAGTGAATATCCCTATTTTATTCTTGATCTTAGAGTGAATGCCTATAGCTTTTCACGATTGAGTATGATGTTGGCTATGGGTTTGTCAGATATGGCTTTTATTATGTTTATAAGTAAATAAGCTCTACTTATTCCCACTTTTTAGTGTTTTTATCATAAATGAATGTTGAATCCCTTGTCAAATGCAGTTTTTCTATCTATGTTGAGATAATTATGTGTTTTCTGTCTTCCTCTTTTGTTGAACAGGAGGATGACATTAATTGATTTGCATGTATTGAATCAGCCTTGCATTTCTGGGATGAAGTCTACTTGATATTAATATTCTAAATATTTTGCTGTTGTTGCTTTGTTAGGATTTTGTTGAGGATTTTTTGCACCTGTGTTCATCAGAGATATTGGTTTACAGTTTTCTACTTTTGCACTATTTTGATCTTGGATCAGTGTAATATTGGCCTCATCAGAATATGTTGGGGAGTTTCCCTCCTTCAATTTTTTTGAAGATTTTGACTAGGGTAGATATTAGATCTTCTTTGAAG
Source organism: Condylura cristata (assembly GCF_000260355.1). Lineage (NCBI taxonomy): Eukaryota > Metazoa > Chordata > Mammalia > Eulipotyphla > Talpidae > Condylura > Condylura cristata. The sequence goes on along the minus strand of NW_004567111.1, from coordinate 56,943,718 downwards.
ATTTGGTAGCACTTTCTGGAGAAGCCATTTGGTCCTGGCTTTGTTCTTAGGGAGATGTTTTATTCCTTTTTCAATATATCACAAAGTTCCATACATTCCTTTCATATTAGTGACTTGCTAAACATGTTCATGTGTGTGTGTTGACAGCCTTTCTAAGTCAAAATGGTCTAAAAAGGAATTTCTATATTCACCCAATCAATGTTTATTGAGCACTTACATTATGCTAGGTTTGTAGTCACTCCTCAGTACCTAATTGGTTCACTACATAAAACACATTATGTTCACTAGGAACAAAATAAAGAAAATAAACATTTTAATGGAGCTTGCTAGTCTAGTGGGAGAGGTAAGTACTAATCAAAATAATTCTACAAATGAATGGAGCATTTGGCTTTTGATTAATAGTATAAGTGAATACATGTTTCCATGGGAGTTCAGAGGAATGGATGTTGGTCCATGAAACTGGGAAGTCTATTAGGTGAGGTGCAAAATATGAATAACATGATCAGAGAAAGTATTCTGAAGAAGAGACACATATAGAAAGGCCCTGTGGGGAAGACACAGTGAAGCATTTCAGTTACTTAAAGAGCGATTACAGTTTCTAATTGCTATGATGGTAAGAGTTCAGAAAGAATGATAAGAGACAAATGGTGAGGCTAGATTAGCAAGCAGGAGTCAAGCTATGCAGGACCTTGTAGATCATTTTAAGGATTTTAGTCTTTAAACTCAAAATAATGGGAAATGATAAAATAGACAAAAATAGAGGATTGGCACAATCTGATATTTTTGGAGATATCCTTTGAGACAGAGTACAGTGAATGAAGAAGGTAGTTGTAGACTTGATTTGTAGTTCATAATAAATCTGATCAAGAATTATAAACTTGGGCCCTCCCTGGTGGTGCAGCGGGTTAAAGCACAGCACTGAGAAGCTAAAGCCACTTCCGCATGAGTTCAATCCCCGCCTACCCCGGAGGAGATCCACATGGCGTGGCAGATCTTCCTGACCTGCCCGCTGCTCCCCTCAGCAGTGTACTTCGTCGATCTGCCTGTTCTGCTCCCCACTCTGTCTCTGGTGAACCCTCTCACCCTCTGCACCTCTGGCCTGTACCCCAGTTCTGTATGAATAAATAAATAAATCTTTTTTAAAAAGAATTATAAACTTGTTGCATATATATATATATACATACATATATATGTGTATATATATGTATGTATATATATATATACATATATATATACACTTGGGATGATCGCTGAAGCTGAAAGTGTAAATGAATTTGTCTAGGTGGATGTATAGAGGGAGGGGGCAGAGACAATCTTTAAGGAAAATGTAACATTTAATGAAGAGAGTGAGCAGATAAACTGTCAAAGAGCTGTAGGAAAATGTGGCTTTACAGAAACAAAGGAAAGAGTGTTTCAGGATGGAAGGATCACCAAAGATATATGCTACTAAAAAGTTGACTAAAATGATAGCTAAAAAATGGCCATTGGATTTAAAGAGATGGTAGCCATTGGAATCTTAGCATAGAGCCCTTCTTCTAGACTGACAAAAGTAGGAACAATATGGGAAAGTTTTGTGAAGAGTAAGGTAACAGTAATAAACAAAGAAAACTCTGAAATATAGAGCTGTGAAGGGGAGGAAAGTGATAAAGTTTAGAGGAAAAGGAAGGTTCAAGTGTAGAATTTTTTTTTTTTAAAGATTTATTTATTCGTACAGAACTGGGGTACAGGCCAGAGATGCAGAGGGTGAGAGGATTCACCAGAGACAGAGTGGGGAGCAGAACAGGCAGATCGAGGAAGTACACTGCTGAGGGGAGCAGCGGGCAGGTCAGGAGAGGTCTGCCACACCATGTGGTCGCCTCCGGAGCAGGCAGGAATCGAACTCATGCGGAGGTGGCTTTAGCTTCTCAGTGCAGTGCTTTAACCCGCTGCGCCACCAGGGAGGGCCCTCAAGTGTAGAATTTTTAATGGAACAATTCTATTGGTTATGTGACAAACTACCATCAAATCACTGACTTTAAAGAAATATTATTGGGCCCTACCTGGTGGTACATAGGGTTAGAACGCAGCACTGCAAGCTAGTGCAGCTGCTTCAGTGCGAGTTCGATCCCCCATCCTAGAGGTGATCCACATGACATGGCCGACCTCTCCTGGCTCACCCACTGCTCCCCTCAGCAGTATACTTCATCCATCTGCCTGTTCTGCTCCCCACTCTATCTCTGGTGTAACCTTTCACACCCCGCACCTCTGGCCTGTACCCCATTTCTGTGTGCATAAATCAATAAATCTTTTTAAAAAATTCATTATTATTATTATTATGTTGCCATGTTGTAGGTCAAAAGATACAGTCTGTGGCACAGATGAAGTATTGATTTTGAATGGGAGGCTTCAGCATTCCCTTTGATTTTTAGACTAATAGAATGCTCAAAATGGACTCCTATCATTTAGATTTCTTTCCCCTGTCCCCATTCTACAAGATTCTAAGCCAGATTAGCTTTCCTAAATTTCAGTCCACTCAAATCCCCTTTTGAACTTTCCCAGTACTCAGTGAATAAATCCTAGACTCTTTGTTAGTTGATGTCCTCCATGACAACGTAAAATAATGATTTTCCAGTATTTTTCTCTGTACTCTGTACTCTTTGTATTACTTTGTGCAGGGGTGTGTATTTTAGACCTTCAGTCAAATGAAATGGCTATTTCCTGCATGGTCTATGTCTCCACAGTCTTCTCATACCTTTCCAGGTATGGATTTCTTCTCTCAGTTTCTCTCCTTTTAGAAATTTGTGGTAGGAGAATAATGCTCCATATCTGCCCCCAATCCAGAGGCACCTACATTCTCTGGCAAGAAGCTATGAATATATTACCTTACATGGCGAAAGATACATTGCAAGAATAACTAAGTTTGCAAACACTGAGATGGAAAGACTATTATGTATGATTCATATGGAGACCAGTGCAATCAAAAGAGTCCCTAAAAGTGAAAGGCCAACGGCATTAGTATATGCAACAATGTGAGACAGACTTGACCTGCCTCTGGCTTTGAAGATGGAAGAATGATCCATAATACAACACGGCCATTTTGAGCATTGTACTAGTCTACTGTGAAAAGGCCAGGAAGTGAACAAGGACCTCAATCTTACACCCGCAAAAAAGTGAATTCAGCAATCAAATGGGCAAGAACCAGCCTACCCTAGAGTCTCCAAAGTAGAGCACAGCTCTGACAACACCTTGGTTTGAGCTCCAAGGTGAGATCCAAGAACTTCTGAAGTCCAAAACAATGAAATAATAAATCTGTGGTACTTTAAGCCATTGAGATTGTGGTATTTGTTAGGGCAGTAATAGGAAACAATACACACTCTTTATGGCCTGGTTCTATTTCAACATCTCCAAGAAATGGCCCTTTATGATCTCAGAAATAATAAACTTATTTTCCTTTGAAACCCCCAGCATTGATTCAGGGTAGGAGGGACACTAATGTAGCCAAGGCACCGCTGTCCAAATAGTTTACCAGTTACTGTCTAGGTTCTTCACCTGTACACACAATTGCAAGACACCTCAGGCTTAGAGAATAACAACCAAGGGGTTTACTTAACAAACCAGGAAAAACAAGAGTTGTTTACTTTACCCAAAGTTATGTCCAATACTGCCCAGTCCTTCACAAAGACCGTTATAATAATGGCATCTTCCCACCACTGAGGAGGGGTAGCTCCTCTTCAAAACAATAGGCCACGTATCTAAGATGGTGTTTCCCTGCCACTGTGGACTCGTGGCAGCCAAAATATAGGCCAGGAACCGATTCACAAACACAGCAGAAGGATACAACAGGAGATGCCCATGGAGCTGCCAAAATGCCCCAACACAGCACCAAATAAGCAATACTCAGTGCCAAAGCTGTAGCCACCGAACAAATGGACAAACAGCCACACTCACGCATTTTTGTCGGACGCCGGGCTCCAGGTTTCTCTTTCCCTTCAGGTCACACTTTAACAAGACGCCTGACTCTCCGGGTTTTCCATCCTCTCCAGGCCACGCGTCACAAGATACCTGTTTCTTCAGGTCTCCCTTTCTCCACCAGGTCTAACAAAACTTTTCCAAACCGACTACTCAGATAAAGCCATACTCGATGGCCTGTGCCACGTAGCCTGCACCCACAAAACCCAGCTCCCCCATGCCTGTGGAGCTGTCCGGCCCTTTGCCGCCATTGCAATATTACACTGCTGCGGCTGTGGCTTAGCCTCCTGTGTGTCTGCAGACACTCTTCTCTCCTCTCACGCATGCGTGAAACTCCCTTTTGGGCATGCGCAGAGCTTCCTTATAGACTTGAATCCGTTGCTTCACCCCACTTATAGCACTTTTCTGGGGCACTATATTTTCTACCAGCAAGCCCCTCCAGGGCGCACCACCTCTAACAGTTTAGTCTTCAGGTACTGGTATTGTTACAGGGCAAGGAGAGAAGAGCACCACCGAACCCCCAAACCTGCCTGCTCTAAATAGGTTCTGCCATCCACCGCATCAAGACAAAACATATAAGACTTTATGAAAAGGAGCTTCAATATAGTGAGTATACAATACAGAAGACAAAGAATATAATTTCTAAATCAAACACCTGAAGTTACCCATCCCCTTGTGGGTAAAAGTCAACCCAAAAGGGATTGGTCCAAAGCAAGGCCTGAAAGCTGCCACAAGTCTAAAGCACCTTCTGGTGGGGACCCATAGAAAAGGGTCAGAAATGGCCAGACAAGTCTGGGAGAAAAGCGCAAAAATCAAAACCAGATAAACGTTGCCATAGTCAAACTCCCCACGGGTCTCTCACCCACATCTCTTTCAACCAGTCTCTCTGCTCCATGAGTCACCCTCAGGTCTCCTTCTGGCTCTCCATCCTGTTTCCTTCTTCAGACTCCTCCTCTCTGCTCAGCTCCACCCTCCTTCTGGGTGGGGCAGGGAACCTGGAACTTCCCCTTTTCCTGGGGACCACCCTGTTAAGTATCAGTACTACAGTATGTGACATATGAAGAGAAATTTTCTGGTATCCTGGTTATTTGCAGACTAATTGTCCTATTAGATTTCTAACTCCTTTAAAAAAATAATTTATTTAGGGTCCTCCCTGGTGGCGCAGCGGGTTAAAGCACAGCACTAAGAAGCTAAAGCCACCTTAGCATGAGTACCATCCCTGCCTGCCCTGGAGGTGACCACATGGCGTGGCAGACCTTTTCGGACCCACCCGCTGCTCCCCTCAGCAATGCACTTCGTTGATCTGCGTGTTCTGCTCCCCACTCTGTCTCTGGTGAATCCTCTCAGTCAATCTGCCTATTCTGTTCCCCTCTTTGCTCTCTATTGAATCCTTTCACCATACCTCCCCCTGTACCTCTGGCCTGTACCCCAGATTGACTGAAATACCCTGCTGAGGGGAGCAGCAGGTAGAACAAGACAGGTCTGTTGCACCACATAGGTCACTTCCCTGGCTGGTATAGAACTTGTGCTGCAGTGGCTGCAAATAGCTTCACAGAGCTGTGCTTTAAAGGCCATAGGTTTTGAAATTCTTGAGGCTAGGACTTAATGTTTAGGAATGTATAGTAATTGCTACAGTAGTTACCATTTTCTGTAGTGTTAACCCCTTGCTGCTTAACAATTTAATTTTTGTTTTATTTTGTTTTACGTGGAAGTCCCAGAAGTTAAATAAAACAACCCCAGAAATAAAATAACCATAATAAGCATTTCCCTTTCTCTTCTCTTTTTCTCCCAGGTTAAACATTACTATTTTAATTCTGATTAGAGAAGCCATTGTTTTACTACCATTGATGGCCAAAAAAATCATTTGAATATTTACTCTTAGCAGGAAATATTATTCTAGTTACATGATTAATTTTAATTAGTTTTTATGCCTTTTCTTAGAAGCAAATCTTAAAAGTTTAGGGAATTAATAAAAATTTTAAATTTTAAAATTTTAAATAATAAATTTAAAAAGACAGAGACTTTCACCTGTAAATGGCTACCAACAACCAAAGTATCATTTTTTCTAACTCTGCTAATAAAAATGAGTTACATTCACTTCAAAGAGGACATGAAACACTTGGGAAGATCTAAGTCAGCATTCTGAAGTTTCTCTTCTAGAGTGGAATTCTGATGTAATAAAAAAATGGCACTTACATTTCCAAAAAGAAAAACAAGCTTAAAAATTCCCCTGAACCAAAGTATATCTTCATATCCATGTAAACTGAATAAACCATGATGACAATAGCAAGATGGATGCCACAATTATATACTACTAAAACCCAGATATGAAGCCACAGTGTTCAAATATTCACTGTGAATGCATAAAGCAAGATTTCAATATTAGACATGTTGCTCCCTTGACAATAGGGAGCAACAATTTTATTTCATAAAATACATCATAGAACTGGATGTAAAGGAAAAAAAAATTTTTTAAACTACAAAAATAGTAGCATTGAAAATACACTAAAAAGGAAGAATTAATGTCATTAAAATGGTCATCCTAATAAAAGTGATTTACAGATTTAATACTATTCCAATGAAAATCTCAATGACATTCTTCAAAAAAATAGAACAGGCCCTCCCTGGTGGCGCAGCGGGTTAAAGCACAGCACTGAGAAGCTAAAGCCACTTCCGCATGAGTTCAATTCCCGCCTGCCCTGGAGGTGACCACATGGTGTGGCAGACCTCTCCTGACCCACCTGCTGCTCCCCTCAGTAGTGTACTTTGTCGATCTGCCTGTTCTGTTCCCCACTCTGTCTCTGGTGAAGCCTCTCACCACCCCTGAGCCTCTAGCCTATATCCCAGTTCTGTATGCACAAATAAATAAATCTTTAAAAAAAATAGAACAAATACTAATGAGAATTATATGGAACCACAAAATACCTCAAACAGCCAAAACTGTCCTGACTAAAGTGAAAGAGACTGAGACATCACAATCCCAGACTCAAGCTGTACTACAAAGCCATAATAATAAAAACTGCATGGTAGTAGAACAAAAACAGACACACAGACCAATGGAGTTGAATAGAAAACCCAGATATAAACCCACAGTTTATGGACAGATAATCTTTGACAAAAGAGCAAAGAATATGCAATGGAACAAAGAAAGTTTGTTCAACAAATGGTGCTGGGAAAACTGGGTTGCTATGCACAAAAAAATTGAATCTAGATTACTACCTCCCACTATACAAAAAACCCAACTCAAAATGGATTAAAGGATTAGACATAGGACCTGAAGCCATAAAATATAAAGAAGAAAACATTGGTGGAAATCTACATGACATACATCTCAGTAACATCTTTAAAGATACATCACCCAAAGCAAGGATAGTGAAGGAAAGGATAAACAGCTGAGACTACATCAAATTAAAGAGCTTCTGTACAGCAAAAGAGACATTACACAAAATAAAGGGACACCCCATTGCTTGGGAGAAAATTTTGCACAAAATACTAATGACAAAGAACTGATCACAAAGATAGACAAAGAGCTGATGAAACTCAACAAAAATAAAGTGAGCAACCCCATCAGAAATGGGCAGGAGGGCTAAAAAGACTTCTCCAAAGAGTAAATGCAGATGGCCAACAGGCATATGAAAAAATGTTCAGCATCACTTGTAATAAGGGAAATGCTAATCAAAACCACAATGAGATACCATCTCACACCAGTGAGAATGGCACATTTTTTTTTTAATTTATTGATTTTATTCATACAGAACTGGGGTACAGGCCAAAGATGTGGAGGGTGAGAGGATTCATCAGGGACAGAGTGGGGAGCAGAACAGGCAGATCGATGAAGTACACTGCTGAGGGGAGCAGCGGCCTGGTCAGGAGAGGTCTGCCACGCCATGTGGGTCTCCTCTGGGGTAGGCGGGGATCGAACTCATGCAGAAGTGGCTTAAGCTTCTTAGTGCAGTGCTTTAACCCGCTGCGCCACCAGGGAGGGCCCGAGAATGGCACATTTTAAAACAACTAGCAACAACAAATGTTGGTGAGGATGTGGGGAAAAAGGAACTCTTTTACAGTGCTGGTGGGAATGCAGCCTTGTCCTGCCAACCATGGAAAGCTGTTTGGAGATTTCTCGAGCTGCTAAAAATGGAGTTTCCATATGATCCAGCAATCCCATGCCTAGGTATCTACCCAAAGGACACAAAAAACACTGACTCAAAAGGACACCTTCACCCCATGTTTATTGCTGCTTTATTTACAATAGGGAAGATGTGGAATGAACCCAAATGCCTAAAAAGAGATGACTGGATCAAGAAGATGTGACACATATATGCTATGGAGTGTTACTCGGCAATCAAAAAAGATAAACTCATGCCTTTTGCAGCAACATGGATGGAGCTAGAAGTGACCATACTTAGTGAAATAAGCCAGAAAGAAAAAGAAAAATATCAAATGGTTTCATTCATAGCAGGAGTGTAAGGCAGGGGTGTGGGGAGGGGAAAAAAAGCAATTGTAATAAAGTAAAAACAACAAACAACTATAAGCCAGAGACATTTTACAGCATGGGTTTGGGGAGAAGGGAATAAGGTCAAAACTGGGGTAGAGTGAGTGCACAGGACTATGGTGATGGCACATGGGTGAATTGGTGGTGGGAACTCCATGGGGATTACAACCGAGATGAAAACATGAAGATTCACCAGAGACAAAGTGGGAAACAAAACAGGAAGATTGACAAAGTACACCGTTGAGAGGAATAGCGGGCAAGACAGGAGATGTCTGCCTTGCCATGTGGGTTACCTTCCTGGAATTCATGCTGTAGTGGCTGCATGAACTCAAGCTGCAGTGGCGCAGTTTCATAGTACTGTGTTTAACCCATTGCACCACCAGGAGGGTCCTGGAGTCTTTACTTTCCATTTTGTTTCTCTTTGGAGCTTAGATGTGTTTCCTGGAGGCAGCAGATTGATTGGATTCTGTTTTCTAATTCAACATTCTACTCTGTGTCTTTTTATTAGTGAGTTTAGACCACTAATAGTTGGGATTATTATAGATTCATAGAAGTCTATTATTGTCAATATTTTCATCATTTTATGGTTCTATTCAAAATTTTATCCTGTTCTTCGTTTTCATTCCTCTGTTGGTTAATTCTAAGACTCTTTATATATAATATTTCTTGGAGTAGAAGTTTAATCGTATGAATTAGTGAAGATTTTGTTTGTTTGAGGAGTTCCTTATTTTTACCTAGTAGAGGAAGGAGAACTTTATATGATACAGTATTCTTGGCTGGCATTTTTTTGTCTTGGAGATTTTTTGACAATGCCACTCTGGTTTGTGGGTTTTTTGTTTTGTTTTATTTTTTCGCCTGTATTATTTCTTCAGAGAAGTTGGTGTGAGATTAGTTAGTTTTCCTTTATATTTATCTGTTTCTTCCCTTTCGTCATCTTCATTAGTTTTTGTATTGGACTCTTAGAAGGTTTACTACTATATTTCCTTTTGTAGCTTCCTTTCATTATGTTTAGTTTAGCATCTTTCAAGCTTCCTATATGTCTATTTTCATTTCCTTCTTCAAGATTGGGAAGCTTTATTCAATTATTCCCCTGAATAGTTTTCAACTACCTTTGCTCTTTCTCCCCCTTCTGGGATTCCTATGACTCTTAGATGTCTTCCTCGTGGTGTTAGATAATTCTTGTAGCATGTTTTCATTCTTTTTCCTTTCTATCTTTCTGTCCTTTTCTTTCTTTGGTCTTTCCATACCTGTATCTTCAAAAATACTGATTTCTTCCATATTGTCTATTCTATTTTCATGAATTCTCTACTTCTGCCCTTGATTTTTTAAAATAATGTAATAGTTTATTTTTACATAATTTTGTGCCTTTTTCCATCTCAGTTTATTATTTTTTAACCTTCATTTTTTCATTTAAAGTTTCACTCTTGATCTTTATAGCATTCTTTTTCATTTCTACATCATCTTATATATCTCTGATTTGTTTTTCTGAGTTTCATTTGTGTTGTTTGAGTTCTTTGACGTTCCTAATTGTAGTAATTTTGAATACTTCATCTGTCAGGAAGAAGAAACTCTTCTGTTTATTTTTGTTAGGTTCTGGAGTTTGATTTTTCTCTGCTTGGTGTATTATTCCCTGAGGGCTTCCTTGACCATTTGTATTTTTCCTTCTCCCCATTGTTTTGTTTGTTCTGCATAGTTGAAGCTTTTGTTATGTAGGAGTCTTTTCTCCCCCACTGGTCTGGGTGTTTAGTTGATGTTGGTTATAGCTATTGGGGTCTTGTAGGGTGTGGGGTGGTGCTAGAACCTCCCCCAAGCACATCTAAGCCTTGTTTTGGTGTTTGGGAGTGCAGAAGGCATGCTGAGTTTAGAGTCTGACTTGTGGGACTTCACTCACCCAGGAGTGGTGTCTCAGTGCCTTTTTCTGGTGGCCAGGAAAGCTTCAGATTCCTGATACAGAAGGAGGCCATATGTGACTGAGTTTCATGTCCTTCCTAGTCTGGCTAGGGGCCTGTGGTGAATAGTTAAGTCTTGCAAACATTGAACTCAGTCCTTTTACTACTCCTGAGGAGCCAGAATTCAGTCCTAAAGTCAGGGGTTCTTACCAAGTCATTGTTGAGGGCCCCAGATGTAGATCAAGGCACTATAATGCCAAGTCTGGGACCCAGTCTGCTGGGTGGCAACAGCAAGCACTAATGTTTATATTTATTTGTGTGCTCTTTTTCTCAACAAGTTAATCTCAGGTTTATTAGAGATATGGTTATTGTCCCACCACCTGCCTGGCATTTAGATCAATACCTGATCCGAGTCTTATTGAATCTGTAACTGGGAACATGACTGGAAGCACATCAGATGTGTCCCAAGGATGAGCTAGTATTTGTAATTTAAAGGAAAACCAACTGATTCAGTCTTTGAGATTCAAATGATTGAATCTCTTTGGATGGAGTTGTATAATTATAAATATTTTTTGATTCATTCACCACATATGTTTTGGATTCTAGATATAATACTTGACATCAATGTCATAATGATGAACAAATTCAAACAGGACCTGATCATCATCAGCTTTGCAGTTTTAGAGGGTGAGGAGGAAATAAATCATCACAACAAATATAGCATTGTATGCAATTGTATGTGTGTCATATTATTTTGGTCAACCATGAACTTCATATTCAATGGTGGGCTCCACTCTGTGGTGATACTAGAGCACACCTATACCTAGTGATACTGTAGCCAGTGTACTACAGGAACAAGCTCCTCTCCCAGAATGCCTTCTGATTACTTTAACAGCAAAATAGAGAGGTGCTGTTGGAGAATAAGCACAATCATGAAATGGTCTAATGTCACATATCTTTGAACTAACGTTTGGCTTGACTATAATTAAAAACTGCATTAGGTGCCACATAATCTAATTCCCTATCTGACCATACACAAGGGGCAGTAAGGGCTCGTTTTCCTGAGGGAATGGTTTCTGAAAGTCAAGGGTACATGGAAGAAAACCAGGCAAAGGGTGAGAGCAGTCTTCCTGACCTGGCAACACTGCTTTTCTGTAGAGGAGAGATAGAAGTGGGGGACCTGTGCTCACTCCAATGCCATTGTGAAGGCTTCAGCTTGTCTAGTTTTGCTGGACTGCTCCCTCCCTATCTTCATCTCATACAGCCCCTCTTGGTAGTAGTGATTGTAATAATGTGGGGTAGTAATAATGCGGGGTAGTAGTAATGCCAGCTGTAGGAGTGATTTAAGGCACAGTTAAGAGGGATGAGGGCTGGGAACATGTCCCCAAGAACACTTGCTGAGCCAGCAGCACTGTTTTACCCTAGAGTATGGAGTATATGTTTAGTCGAAGGGTTCAAAAGAGCTGTTGGTGACCCAAATCCTTTTTATTTCACCCTCAGCCTTACCACAAGGCAGGCGTTCCTCCTGATGGCCCTCAGGACCCATAAAAATGTTTGTTTTAACTTGTTTTAAAATCAGAATAAAAAAGTAAATGTCCTAACAATGAATATATAATAACAAATCCAACCTGAATTATATTTGCCTTTATACATTTATACATTCGTACACAAGTAGTATTTTCATTTTTGTGAAGGAAAGGAGCCTGTGAAGGCAATAGTCAACTTATAGCCTAAAAGTTTCTACAGGAAGAGGATCAAAGGAGTTGAGAGGAAAGTCTTCAAAAGGAGAAAAGGCCTTATCCTCAGGGAAGGATAAAAACGTCAGATTTAATGAAGAGGACTATGGGCCCTCCCTGGTGATGCAGCGGGTTAAACTGTAGCACTGTGAAGCTGGCAGCTGCCGCTTGGTGCAAGTTCGATCCTGGCCCTGGAGGTGATCCACATGGCACAGCAGACCTCTTCTGTCTCACCCGCTGCTCCCTTCAGCAGTGTACATCAACCTGCCTGTTCTGGTCCCCACCATTACCTCTCACCGCCCCTGCACCATTGGCCTGTACCCCAGTTCTGTATGAATAATCTTTTTTTTTTTTAAAAGAGAAATATGAAATCACTGAGAAGGTTTAAGCTAAGGACCATTCTGGCTGCTGTGTGGTGGAGTTGGTTGGAAAAGGGTAGAAGCAGAAGTGAGAGGAGTGGTCAGGTAACTAGAGAGATGAGAGATGATGGAGCTTCATTAAAACTAGACTGTGTTTGTGTGATGGGCTGCCTAATAGAGTACCACAAACTGGGTAGCTTAAACAACAGATGAATTAATTGTCTCCCAATTTTGGAGCCTGGAAATCCAGAATCAGGTATCACTAGAATTGGTTCCTACTAAGAGTTATAGGGGAGAATCTAAATGTTTCTGCCAACTTCTGGTGGTTTCTTCTTGTGTCTTCACATGTTATCCCTCTGTACATGCAACAACCCTTTCTTAAAATAAAGCTACATTTTGAGTCACTGGTTGTACAAAACAGGGATTTGGAGGGTCACACTCAACCAATAACAAGAAGTCAAGGGCCAAATCTAAACTACCGATGTGTTTTTATATAGCCTGTGATCTTAGAGAGAATGATGATTTTTACATGGTTGGGGAAAAATAAGAATAATAATGCTATTTCATGACTCATAAGTAATCCATATTTCAGTGTCTATAAATAAATCTTGACTGGAATTAACATATTGTCTATGGCTTATTCTGCCCTACACTAGAATTGAATAGTCATGAGAGATATTATGTGTTCTTCAGAGGCTAAAGATTTGCTATCCTGCTCTTTATAAGAGGAGTTTTGTAGCTCTATGTTAAAGACATTGCAATAGGTATGAAAAATTTGGATAAGAGTTCTTGTTTGAAGAGGCAAGATTGACAAAATATGACCTTAGGTTAGATAACGTATTGACAAAGAGGGAAAGGAGATATTGTCTCTTGATTTTCTGGTGCTCCTTACCCCAGTATTTCCATATAACTCAACATATGAGGCTTACTAGCAGGTAAGTAAAAAGACATAAAGTAACTAGGCTGATGGAAGGAGGTAGGCCTTAATTTACAGCTTACAAAATCAGATATTGTGAAAATACCATGCTGGTCAAACAACACACTTCTTGAAACCAAATTTAGGCCAGCTTGTTGGTTCCCTACTCCTCCTTGATTTATGAAGTTAATGCATAGAACCCAGTCAGGCAGACAGGAAGAAAGATGGACTCACATCAGCTAAAATGGAAAGATTTCTGTCCAGCTCTGACAGACAAACGCTAGGTGCACCCTACCTTCTTTCTTGCATGAGTTTACTTGAAGCTTTTCCATTCTATCCCCAGATCCATCTCTTCCACCATACCTCAAGACTATATCAGCCCCTCCACACCCTGGTTTGTGATCAGGGGGAGAGCAGAGGGAGAAAGGGTGAACCTTCCTCCCCTTTGAAGAGCTCTCTTCCTGTGGGGAGATCAGTTCATCCCCACATGAGATGAGTGAGCAGTGCAGCTGCATGGAAACAGCTAAGGTAGGACCCAAGCAAACGGACCCTGAGCAGTCTCAGAGAAGGGAGCCAAGAAGTTCACCTGTGTCAGTGGATCACTTCCAGGCTATCTCCTTGTGCCTACTAGCAGCTATCACCATGTGAGATGGGATCCAGACTTGAGACAGACAGACCCCCATGAAAGTTGATGCCCATGCCATCTTTGCTTCCCAGGTATCTTTCACCTGCCAGAAACAGCTTTCAGTCCTCTCTTGGACTCTTGGCTCCTGGGTGTTCTTGCAAAAGGGGGTGGCATGACAGAAAGAAAAGGAAAAATACCAGATGGTTTCACTCATAGCAATACAAAGGACCAGGTGAGAAAATAATAATAATAATGACCAACTATATGCCAGAGACATTTTATGGGGGTGGAGGGAAATGCACAGGACTGTGGTGATGGCACATGGGTTATTTGGTAATGGGAAGCCCATGAGGATTACAACTGAGATGGAAAAAGGGACCAAGTGAAGTAAAAATAAACTATTACATTCTTTTAAAAAAGGGGGGTGACATGAAATGAATTAGTAAATGAAGGTGGGAAGGAAGATGAGACCATATACTGTCAACTATGCTATGACAGGAATTATTTTACTCTTAGTTCCATCCTCTGTACCAAGAACAGGGACATGGGGGTGACCAGTAAATGTAATACAATGACTGAAATAAACTTCTGTCTAATGCTAAGATTTTCATGCCCAACAATACTATACACGTGTAGTCATTCTATTTATTGTCCATATAGTTTGACTCATATAGTTATTTCCATTCATTGCTCTGAAAGCTACCATCATGCCACTCTTTATAAAACTCCCCATATTCCTAGGTCCTCCACAAAAACCTCTGATCCCACATAGCGAGTGTGTGACCTATGGAGCAGGTGATGGAGTGGAAAGACCCAGCCTTTGAAGCCAATATGCCTGGTTAGTAGTGAGCTATTGACCAAGTTACTTAAAACTTCTCAAGTTCTGGCTTCCTCATTTATAAAGCAAATTCAGAGCAAGGTTTTTATCTGTCTCATAGTGTCCTGAGGATCAAATGGGGCCATGTATCTTAAGTCTCTGGCATATGGTAGGTGTTTGTTGAATAAATAAACATTTATCCAAGGAAAATTTTTAAGGAGTAGAGCTTACCAAATCTTTAAAGAGTATAAAGGACATCCTAGAGGGGAAGATAAAGCAGTGACTTTTCTCCGAGTTTTCAGCCTAAAAAATCAAATTATTAACATCAAGTTTGGAGAGAGAAATGAATTTCTACAAAAGGTAACAGCACCATATACTACCAATTACAGCCCATCATTGTGCATTTTTAAGCATTATGAGCAGAAAATCTATAAAGGGATTTTATAATGATTTTTAAGTAAGACACAGTTGTGACCAACACACTGTAGATACTGAATTGCTTTTTAAAATAAAAACTATTTTAACTCTATTAAATTCTACATGCTGTACATACCAGAAAAAAAAAAAAACTAAAAAGTATTTGGGAACTTTGAGTGGAATTTCCCCGACCTTAGGAAGGAACACCACAAGTCTAACATCATAACTGCCAGTTGTGAAATTAATTCTAAGCCATTCTGAGATCTGCCTAACAAGTATTTTATTTGGCAAGAGTTGAGCAATGTGTTATAAAGGATCTCTGAAATTCTGGGTTCTGGTTCAGGGATAATCTTAGTTTGTCATTAATGCTACTTTACAAAAAAAAGCATAGGTTTTACAGGTTAGACTAGTAATATACAGAAGATGACACTGAAGTTGTTGGCTGACATAATATTATGTCAACACTTCACTTTTTTTAAACCTGTTTTAGCTTTTTTAATAATATTATAGTTTATTTTTACATAATTTTGTGCATTTTCCCATCTCAGTTGCAATCCCCGTGGGCTTCCCATCACCAAGTCACCCTGTGCCATCACCATAGTCCAGTGCATTTCCCTCCCCCCACTGTTTTTGATCCCATTCCCCAGTCCACCCCCACAAAATGTGTCTGGTATAGCTATTCATCATTATCATTATTTTCTTGCCTGGTCTGTTATACTCCTGCTATGACACTTCGCTTTTTTTTAAAATGTGTTTTAACATTGATCTCATTATTAGCTGAGCTTATCAATGTTTAGCCCCATCCTTTGTCAAGAAAACACACACATGCACACATGCACACACACACATGCAGACACGCACACACAGAGCACACCAGAGGTTTGGTCTCAGGGCAGACAAGAGATGAGAGCAACTGCAGTGGCAGCTTCATAGAGTGTTCTATGAGCCAACATACAACAGAATGTGCTCCTGACACACTCTCAGAATGTCAGGAAACTGAGCAATGGGTGATGAGAGTGGTCAAATAATTTCAATCCTTCACACCGTGAGGAATGCTCAGAGGAATTTGTTCTTTCGCTTCCAGGAAATGGTTCTTTATCTCGAATGCCAAACAGGCCAACCATGGATAAATGCCAATTTGAGGGACTCAGTCTGAAAATTCCTATTATTGCTGGATGTTAATTTGCAATGAAGTTATTACGTGCAAATTCTTCAAGAGCACACCTCACAAAATAATGGTGATGGACTTCATTTGTGAGAAAAGCAAGTACTTGTCTGTTTAGCTGAAAACAAATTTCATACTTGAATTGCCTTCATCTCTGTTAAGCTTCAGTCTGGGCAATGTGTGTAATTCATTTGTGTAAGTCCTCCTAGATTATTCAGCACACAGTTATTATATTCTTTAAAATGCCCAGGGTCCCATAATAGTGTACTGGTTAGTTTCCATAAGTACATGATTTAGTAAGATTGGAAAGGACTGAAGAGCAGTCATTCAGGGGATAGAATCCACTGTGCACACGGATTGTGAAAGGCATGATCAGGAAAGACTGATGAAGAGAGGTCTTCATCAGAGAAATAATGACAGCATGATTTTTTTTTTTTATAAAAGAATGATTTTTATGGAGAAGCATAACAACAAAGACTTTCAAAGTAATGTATTATTATCAAAGGCTTGAGTGTTCTGAGGGGGGTCAAACAAAGATTCAGAACAAAGTTGGAATTTGAACTTCACCCCCAAAATGCAGAAGACAGTAGTAAATATTTTTCTTATTGTATTAAAAAAAATCTATCTGCTTCTATTGAACTTGTTCTCATGTAAGAAATATAAATTTGGTTTGTGTAGCATTCTGCTTTGTTACTGCCTTTTAGTTTGAAGACAGCTATTCTTAAATATAGGACACTTGAATTCTTAACACAAAAAGTATAAACAAGTGAAATATAAATCTGAAAACTTGAGTTTAACCATTTATACTTGGGTATATAAACGTTTTTGGTGAGACTGATGTAACTGAGTGGTAATTTAATGAAATTCTAACATTTTCAAGCAATCCAAATATACACTAAGTCAATACATAAATGATAATGGCTAAATCACAAATTTTTGAGAAAGTGACAGTGTGTTCATCATCATGACCTTTTAAATATACTCCTACTGCTACAATGCAGGGAGGGGGCATCCCAGAACCCTCAAATCTGCTTGCTCTAAGTAGGTTATGCCATCTACTACATCAAGACAAAACATACTCTCTAGTGCAAAGACCATTAATGGAAAGGAACTTTAATATAATTAATGTGCAATACAGAAAAGGGAAAGAATAAAGTTTCCAAATCAAGCATCTGAAATTACACATTCCACATCCTTTCATGGGTAAATGTCCAGCCAAGAAGGGTTAGCCCAAAGCAGGGTCACTGAGAATGAAAAGCCTGCTACAAGTCTAAAATATTTTCTGGTGAGGACCCATAGAAAAGGTTAAGAAATAGTTGGACAAGTCTGGGAGGAAAACAGGAAAATCAAAATAAAGTCTCTCACCAACATCTGTTTTAACCAGTCTACAACCAAGAATAAACTGCAGTTTCTTCACATGTCTCTGCTCTGGGTGCCTCCTGCAGGTTTCCTTCTGGTTCTCCATCCTGCTTCCTTCTACAGCCTCCTCTCCAGCTTCTCTCCTCCCTGATCAGCTTTACCCTCTCTTGGGTGGGGCATAGAACTTGGATCTTCCCCTTTCCCTGCGGACCACCCTGTTACAATAGGTGTAGCAAATCACTAAGATGGTGAATATCTGGAAGGAATCCCTGCCCAGGACAAGAGAACCAATTATAGTTCACAGCCAGGGTCAGTAACTCTCAAACGGCATTATCTGTAAAGCTATAATTGGAGAGCTTTTTAAAAAGTAAATCTTTGGGGGCCCTCCCTGGTGGCGCAGTGGGTTAAAGCACAGCACTGAGAATCTAAAGCCGCTTCAATTCGCATGAGTTCGATTCCCGCCTGCCCCGGAGGTGACCACATGGCGTGGCAGACCTCTCCTGACTCACCCGCTGCTCCCCTCAGCAGTGTACTTCGTCAGTCTGCCTGTTCTATTCCCCATTCTGTCTCTGGTGAATCCT
>NW_004567111.1:56912624-56924994 GCF_000260355.1 Condylura cristata | reverse complement strand
CTTAACAAATCATACCAAATTGGGACTTTACTTTCAGATTTTTGGAAAAACTTGCATTTGAGGGACCATCTCCCCTTCCACCCATCCCCCACCAACAACCCTGTCAGTGCCCCCTGGCATCTATCCCTGAGTGTTGTGCCATTTCTGCTCATACTACGGTCTACTTGTGTGTTTTTTTCCTCTTGTAACTCAACTTTTTCCACAGGTATTATTCAACAGATAGTATTGAAATGAAATTCCCTAATTTTTCTTTTACTATTCCTATCATGCGGTATGTGCTAAGTTGTGCTGAAGTGTTCTTGAACACTAAATTCCATGAATGGAAGGGTCAAGTCTGAAGGAAATTAACAATTTTACATCAGAAGTAGAAATTATGGTAATGATAGCCATCTGAAGGTGATGCATTATTCAACTGACACCATGCAATAAATTCTCTTTTTCTAACACCATCTTCTTCTACGAAAGAAAACTAAAGTGAATACAGTCTGTATTTTAATCTCTGACCCATCATATGTATTTTATACAATTATGATGGGTCAGAGATGTAAGCACTTAAAGAAATACTTTTACTTACTAAAAATAAAGATCTAAAAAAAAAAAGTAGATCTTTACCCACTTATCATTACCATAAGAGATTCTGGGCCCAAGTCTTATGATTGCCCCAGGCATGTTCATTTGATTTTTAGTAGGAAATTTTTAAATATTTTCAGAAAGGAGGCTAGTGTAATTAATGCCCAATATACCTACCATTCTGCTTCACTCATGACCTATCTTGTTTTATCTACATCCCTTGCTATCCCCCTTATTATTCTGAAGCAAACCCCAGCAGTCACTTTTTTTTCTGTAAATATTTTATTATTTATTGCTTAAAGATTGGGACTTAAAAACAAGAAAACTTGTGATTAGGAAGGAAAACTACATCTATTTGAAAGTGACATGCACTTATATATAGAAAACCCCCAAAATGAACACATACAAAACTACTAGACCAAATAAGTTAATTCAACAAAGTAAAAGGATACAAAGGCAATGTAGTTTATCAATAATAATTTAAAAATGAAATTAAAGGAACAAATACACTTTAAATAACATCAGAAATTCAAAAATACTTAAGAATATATTTAACAAAGAAAGGAAAAACTTGAATCCTGAAAACTAAAAACAATTTTGAAAGAAATTAAAGATCTAAATAAATGAAAATGTATCTTTGTTTACATGTTAAGCAATTTAATATTAAAATAAAAATTATCTCCAAACTAATCTATAGATTCAATACAATATTGATCAGAATTTCAAAGCTCCCAATTCTTTTATTAGAGAAATGGACACAGTAATCCTGAATTGAAATTCAGGATTAGAATAGCAAGATACCAGAAGTGCTACCACAAACTTGAAAAGAAAAACAAAGGTGGACAAATTACAGTCTTCATGTTTAAAAGCTACAGAAACACTGGCATTCCAGATTTACTCTGTATTGGGGGTCCTCAACAACCCTTTGTTAAGAACCCCGACCCAGGCCTAACAAACAACTTGGGAGCAGCCAAAGGCCATATTCACAAACTTGCAGGGCTTGTTATCCACTGTAGATCACAGTTGCACAGAGAATTGCATCCCAATCAGCCTTCCAGCACCACCCAGCATACCAGATATCCACCCTGGCCCACGCAGGGCCTTTTTCCATATCAGGGACCCTTACAAACCCCTCAGAGAGCACCACTGACATCAGTCTTGGCTGCCAGTTCCTCAGGAACAGACAGAGGCCCAAGTTGCAAACTTTCTGAAATAGCTGTTCACTGTGGGCCATAACCACAACAGGAAGTGCATCCCATTTATCCCCTCCTGTATCAGGAATTTTAAACAACCCCTTGCCTGGCCACCAGAAAAAGACACTGAGACACCACTCCTGGGGGAGCGAGGTCCCACAAATCAGACTCTGTCTTCCCAAACACCAGAACAAAGCTTAGGTGTGCTTGGGGAGGCTCTAACACCACCCCAAATCCTACAAGATATCAGTAGTTATAACCAAACATCAAGTTGGCCAGTGGGGGGAAAGGACTCATATACAATAAAAGCTTCAACTACAGCAGAACAAACACAAAGCAAACAATGAGGAGAAGGCAAAATACAAATGGCCAAGAAAACCCTCAGGGGAACAATACACCACACAGAGAAAATCAAACTCCAGAATCCAACAAAATTACACAGATTTTTCTTTTCCTATCTGATGAAGAGCTCAAAATCACCATAATTGAGAGTGTGAAAGAGCTCAAACAACATAGAGGAAACTCAGAAAATAAATCAAAGATATATGAGAAGATGTAGAGAAGAAAAAGAATGCTATGAGAAACATAATTCATGAATGGAAGACTGCCTCTGAGATCACCTGAAAGGAGCACCAAAATCTCTGGCCTGGTTTCTTTTCTTTCTTTCTTTTTTAAAATTTATTTATTCATACAGAACTGGGGTACAAGCCAGAGGTGCAGGGGAAGTAAGAGGCTTCACCAAAGACAGGGTGGGGAGCAGAACAGGCAGATTGAGAAAGTACACTGCTGAGGGGAGCAGCAGGCGGGTCATGAGAGGTCTGCCGCACCATGTGGGTCACCTCCCTGGCTGGGGTTTGAACTCATGCAAAGAAGTTTTGGCTAGCTTTGTAGTGCTGTGCTTTAACCTGTTGTGCTACCAGGGAGGGCCCTAGCTGGTTCTTGAAGAGCTGTTTGCTGTTGATATAGTCCAACAATTCACAATGAGCTGTTAACACTTGGTGTCTTTTACACCACCTCTGGGGGACCAGTAGTGACCATCAATACTACCCAGTGCAGTCTAACACTCCTGGTGACCAGTTGTGCCATCACTACTGGCCAGAGTGGTCCCGCTCTGTTGACAGGTGACCAGTACTTTGTTTGTATTTCTGATGGACACTATCTGGGTGAAATGACCAGCCATTTGAAGGTATAATAAGCTCTGGTTTTCCCATTTCTAAAATAAACCCCATGGTGGTTGTTTCTAGAGTCTGAAGTCTCTTTCAATTGTGTATGTGGCTGAGAACTCATGACAGTGCCCTTACCCTCTATTGGGCACTGCCCTTTGATAAGCTATAGCCCACAGGCTCCTATTGTATATTGTATTTCTTTAGCTCTTAGTTTTGGCTTTTGACCTTTAGGCCTTTGGGGCTTTGGCAGCTCTCTTGTGTTAGAGCCTGGGCAGGTGGGTGGCCATTTTGGCCTATCCCATCCTACTGCTCTGAACGTCTGTTTCAAAACTAGAAATCAGATATAAAAAGAATGCAAGGAGATCTTCCATTATGTGGAGATGGAAAAATATTGTACTTAAAGACCACTGGATTAATGAAGAAAACAAGAATTAAAAAGGATCTTGAAAAAATGGTAACAAGAATGTAATCTTTCAGAATTTATGGTAAAACAAGATGGGTATTATGATATCAAACTTCATGAATTTGTTAATACATGCTTTGTTCCCCAGAGTGGTCACTCCTGGAGAATGTCCCACATGCACTTAAGAAGAATGTGTATTCAGTTTTATGGGACTGTAGTGCCCTATAAATATTAGACCCATATTATCTAATATTTTGTTTAAGGCTCTTATGCCCTCATTTACTTTCTGTCTAGTTGATCTGTCCATTGGCGAAGTTCCTACCCCAGATATGTTTTTTCTAATGCTTGTTTTCAGAGTTGGTATAATAGCCTAATACATTTGTTGTGCCCTCATTTGGTGAAAACACTGAAAGTGTTATATCTTCTTGATGTATTATTCCCTTTATCATTATATAGAGTTCATCTCTGTTTCTTGTTCCATTTTTCAATTGTAAGTATATTTTCTATAAATATGGCTATCACTACCTTCCTTTGGGATCCATTTACTTGTAGTATTGTTTTCCAACCTTTTATTAAAAGTCTATATTTATCTACAGGTTAGTGCATTTTTAAAGATAACAGAAGGTTGGATTCTGTTTCCTAATCCAACCAGATACTTGGTGTCTTTAATTGGTGAGTTTAGTCTATTAATATTTAAAGTGACTATTGATATACAAAAGACTGTTGCTGCTATTTTGTCCTTTTTTTATGGTTCCATTTCCTTTTTCAGTGCCTGTTCATCTCTTCAGTTTAGATACAAGAATTTCTTTAAATATTATTTACAGGAGATATCTAGTATTTGTAAATTCCTTCAGTTTCTGTTTGTCTGTGAAGGCCTTTTATTCTCCTTAATATCTGAAGGAAGGACTTGTTGGATACAATGTTATTGACTGACAGCTTTTATCTTTAAGTATTTGGATCCCAGCTAATTTACATGGAAAACCCTAAACACTACAGAGAGAAACTAATCAAAACAATCAACCAGTTTAATAAGGTAGCAGGATATAAAATCAACACACAAAAGTCAGTGGCTTTCCTATACACAAACAACCAATCAGAAGAAGTGAAAAAAAAAAAAAAAAACCATCCCTTTTACAATTGAAACAAAAAGAATCAAATACCTGGGAATAAACCTAACAAAGGAGGTGGCGCACAGCACTAAGAAGCTAAAGCCACTTCAGCGTTAGCTTCTGAGTTCAATCCCCAGCCCTGAAGTTTACCCACATTGTGTGGAAGACCTCTTCTGGCCTGCCCACTGCTCCCTTCAGCAGTGTACTGCGTGGATTTGTCTGTTCTGCTCTGTCTCTGGAGAATCCTCTCACCGCCTCTGCACCTCTGGCCTGTACCCCAGTTCTGTGTGCATAAATAATAAATAAGTCTTTTAAAAAAATAAAATATACAGATTTAAGTAGTTTGTCCAATTTCAGTCCATGCTGATTATCTTTAACAACATCATTTAGTTTTATTTAATGACATATTTCTCTTAATTGATTAAATGGAACTATGTTAGCAGTGGATTTAGTTGTGTCAGAAAACATAATGGAATTATGGGAGTAAAAATTCTCATACTTGGCCCTCCCTGGTGGCGCAGCGGGTTAAAGCACAGCACTGAGAATCTAAAGCTGCTTCTGCATGAGTTCGATTCCCACCTGCCCCGGAGGTGACCACATGGCGTGGCAGACCTCTCCTGACCCCCCCGCTGCTCCCCTCAGCAGTGTACTTCTCGATCTGCCTGTTCTGTTCCCCACTCTATCTATGGTGAAGCCTCTCGCCGCCCCTGAGCCTCTGGCCTGTACCCCAGTTCTGTATGCAAAAATAAATAAATCTTTAAAAAAAAATTCCCATACTTAACTCTCTTTTACCAGGATGAAGTAAATTCAAACTGAGCATCATCAGCCCATCACACTTATGCCATATTTGGTAGTAATGATGATGACAATGACAGTAAAGACTACTTATTTTGTAAGCTGTGTGCCCATCGCTGAACTGAAGTCTTTAAAACATTATCTCCCTTTTTGATTGCTGGGTAATATTCCATTGTATAAATATATGGCTTTGTAAAGGAAAAAAAATTATCTTCCGTTAATATTCACTGTCTCTCTCCATTTGCAGATGAAAAAACTGAGGATTTTGAGATCTTTTATGATATCTTAGCAGACAGACAAGTGTGGCCTGAGCAACCTGTAATCTTTTCAATGTCAGGAGAGGTGAAAAGCCTCCACAGTGTTCTCAGCACTATTCAAATCTCAGAAACACCATTTAGCTGATTTCATTGTTAGAAAGCAGCTGTTTGATATCACAAGAATTTGATAAAATTTGAGCATCCTCTGTGGTCATTACATTTTAAAACTAGTTTGTTGACTCAATTAACTCTTTAATGAGAAATATGGGGAGGTATTTCAAAACCCAGGTGCAGCCCTATTTCCTAAATTACAAAAGAGTGAGTCAAAAGCTTGGTTTTTTTCCTGCAATTCACAGCCTCAGTCTGTTCCCAGTTGGAGGTATTCTGACAGTTCTTAAAATTTCTGTCTTAAAATTATTATCATTTCTGATTTTTATGTTGCCATTTGTAGGTCAGTACATTCACTATAAGAAGCATCTTTAGGCCCTCCCTGGTGGTGCAGCGGGTTAAAGCACAGCACTGAGAATCTAAAGCTGCTTCCGCATGAGTTCGATTCCCGCCTGCCCCAGAGGCGACCACATGGCGTGGCAGACCTCTCCTGACCTGCCCGCTGCTCCCCTCAGCAGTGTACTTCTCGATCTGCCTGTTCTGTTCCCCACTCTATCTCTGCTGAAGCCTCTCACCACCCCTGAGCCTCTGGCCTGCACCCCAGTTCTGTATGCAAAAATAAATAACTTTAAAAAAAAAAAGAAGCATCTTTAAAAAGTCAAGTTTTTCTCTGAAAACAGCTAAACTGATTTACCTCAATAGTGTCTTTCATCATATATGTAGGTAGATACTATATTCACATGACAGACTTAAATTCAGTTTCTACTAACATCAAATGTGAAGGAGAGGAAAGCAAAGTACAGGCTGTAAAATCAATGAGGCAGAAAATAAGCCCACTACCTCTATAAAAGTGTTCCAAGAAATAGTGAACACAGGCTAAAAGTTACACAGGACAATCTGAACTAAAATCATTTCTAGACTAGGACATATGGCCAAATGGCAGCCATTTGGCAGAAAGAACTCAGAGAGCTTAAGGAATTAGGAAATTTAATATGAATGTTTTAAAATAGTAACTATTTAAAATAGTATTTTTTCTTTTTGGCTTACCTGTATTTTCTGTTTTTTCTCTATGGTCAGAAAACAACAGAAGAATAAAAGTCTTGTTTTAAAAATTGAAAAAGGGTATTAGAAGGGAGTGGAGGATTAAATCATAGCTGAAGAGGTTGGGTCTGAGCCCCCTCAGCTGTGTCAAGAGTTCCCAAGTTTAAGAACTCTTGGCTTAGTTCTCTTCTTCCTCCACTTCCTTATTAGGCTCATGCAGTTGAGGTGTCAGAAACTGGTTTAGGATCTGGAAAAGTCACTTGAATGAGACCTTTTCTGTTTAATAGTTAACAATAAACTAGTTTGGTGATTTTCACAGTGGCTGTGAGATTTTTTTAAATGTCAGTATGGGCTCCTCCCCCTATGGCACTGCTTTAGGGGGACTGGTTGGCCCCACACATTACGTGGAAACTCCCCAGATGTGAGTTATTTTGTAATGGAGAAGGAGTTTCTTTTGGATGATGAAACAGTCCAGGAAAGGATGCTGGTGATGGTTTACAACATTGTCAAAGGACTTAATGCCACTGAAATATATACCAAAAAAGTTTAAGGTGATGAGTGTTATATATGTTGTATTTTCTCACAATTTGCAAATTTCAAATTTTCCATAATAGAACAGAAACAAGCAATGACTTCTTGCAGCCAGCATTGAGATTTAGACTTCCAATGTGGGGTAAGTTTCTTCCATGATTTTTCTCATGGGATTCTCAGAACAACCTTATGAGGCAGCTATTCTGATAAATCCCATTTATCAGAAGAAACTGGGGCTCAGAGATTTAAATTTGCCTTCTACTTTTCCTCACCTTCCCCTTCTTATTCTTCCTTCTATTCCTTCTATTCCATTTCCTTCTTTATTTCCCCTTCTTCAGTCTCCTCTGTCTTTCCCTCCTCCCTGACCCTTTACCCCATTTTTCTTATTATTTTTTTTATTATTAAACACACTGTGTTCATTCTGAGATTGGACTAACTGCCAGCAAAGCAGAGTAGTTTATCATCTTTTCTGTACAATGGGCCAAGGTTGAACTTCACTGAAAACTATACAATGTATTCACAACAAATTTATTTTTATTTTAGATTCATTGAAAATATTAAAGCACACAACAAAATTAGGAATTTGAATATCACTATTTTTAATAGCAAATTTGTCACTATAACAACAAAATACTAGCAAGTCACCAGGCCCAGATGGGAAGACTGTACAATGATAAATGAAATGACAAATGAATCTGAGGCAGATGCCTCCTCTTCTGGTCTTGTTTCTTAAACAAGTGTTGTTCTCCATCGTCTATAGTTTGCCATTCTCTCTCCTTTCAGCTTCTTTGAATTAAGAAGTTGGATCTGGCTAGCAGTGTCCAGATCAAGGTTTTCCATCCTTACTTGTTTCAGAAATAAATTTCAGTGGACTATCTCTCAGTCTGGCTAAGCAGGGATTTGAAATCATTATTTGAAGGCGGGGAGGTACATCAACCTCTTTAACAATCTGGGGATGCCTGCAGACCCCCTCTCAGAACATTTTATAAAGCATAAAATAATATATATATGTGCAAATGAAAATGTTATTTTCGTACAAATAATGATAACGTATTTGTAAATGTTGTGATATAGCAATATATGTGTTTCTTTGTTCATACTCTAAGATTTGGTGGCAGATCTAACAACTTTCATAGTCTGGAAGTAGGGATGATCATAAATGGTATTTCAAGAATAACTACAATTGTAATATGATATGAACCTATCTGTGATTTTTGTGCAGACAAAGACATGATTTCTGCTAATGCTACCAGAATGTGCTGGTTATTTTCATATTGGAGCGAAAAGCTAGATTATAGTGAGAAGTTAGAAAACACAAAGATATAAAGATCCCACCTCAGGGTCTGTGCTAAGAACTATATAAAATAATAGATTAGATTCCAATTCTATTGTCTGGGTGCCAGTTTATCCATTCCCCTATTGAATAATGTCTTGGTTGCTTCCCAAGTTTTGGCAATTATCAGTAAAGCAGATGTTTATGTGGACTTAAATATTCAGTCCTGTGGGTTAAAACCAAGGAATAGATTGCTGGATTATATGGTAAGAGTTTTGTAAAATGTCTTCCAAAGTGACGGTACCATTTTTCATTTCTACCAGTAGCAAATGACAGTTCCTACTGCTCCACACCTTTATATGCACTTAGTGTTCCCCCATGTTCTTGATATCAGCATTCTAATATGTACCAGTATCTAATAGTAGTATTACTTATTTTTGTATTTCCCTGTAAAATATGATATGGAATATCTTTTCATGAGCTCATATAGCATCTGTGTATCTTCCTTGGTAAGATATCTGTTAAGACCTCTAATTTACTTTCTTCTGAAAGTTTTTGTTTCACTACATTTTAAAAAATATTTTACTGCATATTGCTTCTGGTTTATTTTTTCCCCTTTACCACCTTTGATGACTTTTTCTTTAATAAGGTAACATTTATTTATAACTCTGTATAAGTTTCATGCTTGCAGTTTCATAGCTTAAATTCTGTATATATCATACCAAGTTCATCACCAAAGTTTAGATTCTGTCCACTTACATCAATAGACCCTTTCACCTGTTTCACTCTCCTCTAAGCTCCTACTCTTCTGGCAACCGTCATCCTGACCAATTTTTAAGTTGGTGATTCAGCATTAACCCACCAGAACCTCAGAAACGGGCAGACAGAAATCCCAGATTTTCACCCATTCAGTGCTCAACTGTTACAGGGTAGCCCAGAGTGGACTGGGCCACCTGTCTGTGGGGCCTCACCCACGCTCAAAATTCAGTTATACTGCAGGCATACACAAAAGGGTCAATAATGGGTCTATTTACAAAAGGGGAAAGGAATGGGAAACAACCCAGGGAAAGAGAGCGGGATACAAAGTAACTGGAATACTTTACCAGCTCGGCTGACTGGAAACACTGAGTCATGCGGTTCAGAAAGCCGTTTCCTGAGTGAGAAAGAGACGCAATCAGCCCCTATTTATCTCGCAATGTCCCAGAATTCCTGCTAGCTCCGCCCTTGGGTCCTCGTAGTTTTCTCCCTGGTACTGCTGGGAGTTGAAGTTTCCAATCACTGGAGTAGGGGATAGAGTCTAGAAAGCTGGAGTAGGGGGTGGGGTCCACAAGACTCTGCAGAGTTACTTTAGGACATCTGTCCCCTTAACACAACCACCTACAACTCAAGAGTAGATTCCCCAGTCTGGGATGCATAGGTCTTCTATATATAGTAAGAATCTTCAGCAAACCTCTTCCTTCCTGGCCACCATAATAGGACCTGGGCCACCACTCCTGAATGAGGTGAGGTCCCAGTGACTCAACCTCATGAATCCCCCAGACTTCCTAGTCAATAGAACAAGGCCTAGAAACACAATCAACAAACAGAGGGTTTAAATTAAACCTGCAAAAAAATATATGGAATTACAAGAGGAGACAAAAATGTCAGAAGAAAGCCATGGAAGCAGATGAATCAAATGGAAGAACAAATCACTGATCTTGAAGATGAAAAAGGAGTAAAAAGAAAGATATAAGGAGAAAAACAAAGGGAAAAGAATGAAGACTGTTAGAATTATCTGCCTCCATGAGGTAAGGAAATGTAAGAATCATAAGAGTCTGAGAAAAGAGAAGGGAACTGAGAATCTATCTAGGGAAATAGTGGAGGAGAACTTCCCAGATGTCAAGAACATGTACATAGAAATATAAGAAGCAAAAGAACACCTAGCTACCTTGATGAAAGGAAATCTACAGCAAGATACAAAATAGTAAAACAGCCAAAAGTCCAAGACAAAGAAAAAGTAATGAAGAAAAGATAAAAAAAAGAGGAAGAAAAGATAACCCTGATTAGACTAACATAAGATATCTCTGAAGAAACACTAAGGACAAGGAGAGAATGGAATGATATTCAAAATACTACAAGCAATAATAATGCCATCCAAGAGTATTCTGTTCTGCAATCTCTCTTCCTATATGATAGAAAAATAAAGACTTTCTCAGACAAATAAAGTTTGCATCCACCAAATGCCTTCCTTGAAGAAATATTAAATAATATTTAATGAATTAAATAGAACCACAAAATGACAATGACAGAATTTTACACTTCAATAATCTCTAGACATGTAAAAAGACACAAAATACATAATAGTATTTTGGATTGGGACATAGAATCCGACCTTCTGCTGTCTCCAGGAAACTTAAACACCAATGATAAACTGACTGAAAGTGAAGGGATGGAAAATTATCCTGAAAGCACATGGCATCAGAAGAAAGGCAGGAACAGTCACACAGCAGATGAAATAGACTTCCAACTTTAAAAGTAACAAGAGAGAGGGACACTATATAATGATCAAGGGAACAACATACCAGAAGATTTAACATTCATTAATATATACTCACCAAATGAGGAGGCACCAAAATACATTAGACAATTACTGTCATATGTGAAAGCAGACATTGGAGAAAATACATGTGTGGTTGGAGACTTCAACACCCCACTTTCCCCAATAGAGTAATCAATGAGACAAAAAAAATATGGACATAGTCACCCTAAACAAAGAACTAGACCACATGGGTCCAGTAGACATTTATAGGGCACCACACCCCAAAAAAGTCAAATACACATTTTTTTCAAGTGCATATCTGTCATTCCACCGGTTTGACCACCTATAGATCACAAGACAAACATCAACAAATTCATGAGGACAGATATCATACCAAGAATCTTCTCTGACCAAAAAGGCACTGAACTACAGATCAACTAAGAGAAAATACTTTAATATATGAATAATATATTCTGATCACTGTGTTGACGCAGAAATCAAAGAAGAAATGATAGTGAAGACACAACCTGTCAGAATGTATGAGACACAGCAAAATCAATTCTAAAGAGGAAAATATATAGCAAAACACACCCACATTAAAAAACTAGAATGAATCCAAACAACCAACCTTTCTCTCATCTCAAAGAACTAGAAAAAGAAGAATAAAAATATCCAAAATCCAGTAGGAGGAAATAATAATTAGAGCAGAAATAAATGAAATACAAATAACAAAAATAATCCAAAAGATCACTAAAACCAAAAGTGGGTTTTTTGAAAAAATAAGCAAAATAGACAATGCTTTAGTGAGGCTCATTAAGAAAAAAGAGGGATAAACACACAAAAAAATACAATCAAAAATTAAAAAGAAGTTAAAACAAAGAATTCAGAATTTCAGAGGATGATAAAACACTTATATGCAAACAAATTCATATAAATTCAACAACCTAGAAAAATAAACAGATACTTATAATCCTACAGCCATCCATTCCTGAATAGGGAAGAAATAGAAAACAAAAACTGAATAAACCAAGTACAAGCAAAGAAATTGAAACAGTATCAAAACTCCCCCCAAATATAAAAATCCAGGGTCATATGGCTTCTCCACAAGTGAGTTCTAGCAAACCTTCAAAGACAAACTAATACCCATCCTGCAGATGCTTCCAAGAAATCAAGACAAAGAATTCTTTCAGAGGAGAAATCATAACAGATTCAGCAAAATCAAAAGAATAATCAGAAAATACTATGAGCAACTGTATGCAAACCAGTTGGACAATTTAACAGAAATGGACAAATTCCTACAACTCTACAACCCAAAGCTAGATAAAGAAGAAATAGAACAACTAAATAGACCAATTACAAGCAAGAAAATTGAAGAAGTAATCAAACCCCTCCCCAAAAATAAAAGT
>NW_004567111.1:56910754-56911999 GCF_000260355.1 Condylura cristata | reverse complement strand
AAGAAGAAGTAAAACTGTCCTTATTTGTAGATGATATGTTAATCTACATGGAAAACCCTAAAAACTCCATAGAGAAACTAATCAAAACCATCAACCAGTTTAGCAAGGTAGCAGGATATAAAATCAACACAAAAAAATCAGAGGCCTTCCTATACACAAACAACCAATCAGAAGAAGCAGATATTTTAAAAAAAAATCCCCTTTTCAATTAAAACAAAAAGAATCAAATACCTGGGAATCAACCTAACAAAAGAGGTAGAAGACCTATGCAAGGAAAATTACAAAACACTGTTAAAAGAAATACAAGAAGACACCATGAAATGGAAAGGCATCCCTGCTCATGGATCGGGAGAATTAAAATCATCAAAATGGCCATCCTGCCAAAAGCAATATACAGATTTAATGCCATCCCTATAAAAGTCTCTATGACATTCTTCAAAGAAATAGAAAAAAATTGATGAGATTCATATGGAACAACAAAAGACCTCGAATAGCCAAAACTCTCATGATTAGGAAGAAAGAGAATGAAGGCATTACAATCCCAAACTTCGAGCTATACTACAAAGTCATAATAATCAAAGCCACATGGTACTGGAACAAGAACAGACATACAGATCAGTGGATTCGAATAGAAAACCCAGATATAAACCCATAGGTTTATGGACAGCTAATCTTTGACAAAGGAGCAAAGAAGATACAGTGGAACAAAGACAGTTTGTTCAGCAAATGGTGCTGGGAAAACTGGGAAGATACACGCACATATATACACAAAAATCAACTTGAAGTGGATTTAAGACCTAGGCACAAGAATGGAAACCATAAAATACCTGGAAGCAAAGATGGGCCAAGCACTACATGACATACACTTCAGCGACATCTTTAAAGACAGAGCACCCAATGCAGTGATAGTGAAGGCAAGGATAAATAGATCGATTATATCAAGTCAAAGAGCTTCTGTAAAGGAAAAGAGACATTACAAAAACAAAACAAAACAAAAAAAACAGACATCCCACTGATTGGGAAAAAATTTTCTCACATAACACTAGAGATAAAGGATTGATCACAAAAAATATACGGAGAACTGATGAAACTCAACAAAAATAAACAACCCCATCAAAAAATGGGCAGAAGAGCTAAAAATACACTTCTCCAAAGAGGAAATGCAGATGGCCAATAAGCATATGAAAAAATGTTCAACATCACTTGTAATAAGGAAGATGCAAATTAAAACCACAATGAGATACC
>NW_004567111.1:56909366-56910389 GCF_000260355.1 Condylura cristata | reverse complement strand
CAATGGAATATTACTCAGCAACCAAGAAAAAGAAGCACATGTCTTTTGCAGCAACATGGATGGAGCTGGAAAAGATCATTCTTAGTAAGCAAGAAGGAAAAGGAAAAATATCGGGTGGTTTCTTTTATAGCAGGAATATAATGGAACAGGCGAGAAAATAATGATAATGATGAACATCTATACCAGAGACATTTTGTGGGGGTGGATTGGGGAATGGGATCAAAAACAGTGGGGAGAGGGATATGCACTGGACTATGGTGATGGCACATGGGTGATTTGGTGATGGAAAGCCCAAGGGGATTGCAACTGAGATGGAAAAATGCACCAAAATATGTAAAAATAAACTATTATAAAATAAAAAAAATACATTAAGATTAGTAATATGTTGATTTTATGCTGTAACCTTATATTTTATCCATTCATTTCTAAATCTAAATTGAAAATGAATGTATAGTTCATTATTGTGACTGCAAATATTCTTTCTTAGCAGAACCCAGAAAATCCTGCATTTTTAATCTTGCCAACTGAAATGGAAAAATTCACAAAAATATGTAAAAATAAAATATCACATTTTATGAGGTCAACATTACACTAACACCAAAATCAAAAACAACACATAAAGAAAACTACAGAGCAATCTACTTAATGAACACAGATACAAAAATTCTCAATAAAATCATAGCCAAGCAAATCTAACAATGCATTTAAAAGAATATACACCACGACCAAGTGGGACATATGCCAGGAACATGAGGATGGTTCAACATCTGAAAATCAACCAATGTAATACACTACATCAATAAAATAAAAGGAAAAAAATACACATTAACATAGCAATAAGTACTGAGAAAGTATTTCATAAGTTTCAGCATCCATTTATAATGAAAACCCTTGAAAAACTCAGGATAAATGGAATATATCTTATGATAATAAAAGTCATATACAGGGCCCTCCCTGGTGGCACAGCGGGTTAAAGCACAGCACTAAGAAACTTAAGGCCACCTCCTCATGAGTTCGATCCCC
>NW_004567111.1:56904599-56908824 GCF_000260355.1 Condylura cristata | reverse complement strand
TCCTACAGTCTGACAAAAAAAATAAATAGTGGGAATAAAGCTAACAAAGAAGATGAAGGACCTTTACAAGAAAAACTATAAAACTTAAAAGAAATTGAAGAGGACTCAAAGAAATGGAAAGACATTCCCTGCTCATGTACTGGAAGAATCAACATTGTTAAGATGTGGCCCTAATACCAAAAGCAACTTAGAAATTCATTGTTCTCCTAATAAATATACCAATGCCATTTTTCAAAGAAGTAAAACAAAGACTGCTGAAATTAATATGGAACCAAACACACACACACACACACACACAAACAAACAAAAGTAGCCTTGTATCTCTTACTTGTGCATAGAACTGGGGTACAATCCAGAGGTATGGGGGGGCAGTGAGAGGATTCACCAGAGACAGAGTGGGGACCAGAACAGGCAGATTACACTGCTGAGGGGAACAGTGTGGGTGAGGCAGGAGAAGCCTGCCACACCAAGGGTATCACCTCCCTGGCCAGGAATTAAACTTGTGCTGCAGTGCCTGTGAAAGCTTCATAGTGCTGTGTTTTAACCCATTGCACCACCAGTGAGAGCCCAGCCTAATATCTCTTGACTAAAAAGTGGGATAATTGAAGTATTATACTCCTGAACTTCAGACTATATTATAAAGCCATAATAATCAAAACACCATAAAACTGGAAGAAATAAAACCAGACACACTACAATTGGAATGAAATTGAGAGACCAGAAATAAGACAATCTACTTATAAACAGCTAATATAAAACAAAGGAGCAAAGTATACATGCTGAAACAAGGAACATCTCTTCAATCAATAAATGGTGCTGGGAAAATTGGACGGTTAACATGCAAAAGAATGAAACTAGACCACTGCTCATACTATATACAAAAATCAACTCAATATGGAGAAAAGACTTGTATTGTAAAGTCTGAAATTATAAAATATATAGAAAAATTTAGGCAAAATACTCCATGACATAAACTCAAGAGAAATATTTGGGGACTCATCTCCAGCAGCAAGGAAAATAAATGAACAACTGAACAACTGGGACTATCTAAAACTAAACGCCTTTGTACAATGAAAGAGACAATGGCCCAAACAAAGACACCCTACTGAATGGGAGAAAATATTTGCAACATATATTTCTGATACGATATTGATATTGAAAATCTACCAAGGCAACCAAAAGAAAACAACCCAATCAGAAAATGAGCAAAGTGGTCAATAAGCACTTCTCCAAAGAAGATGTGTAGCTGGCCTACAGACATGAAAAAATGTTCATCACCACTTTTCAAGGAAATAAGGAAATGCCAATCAAAAGCCACAAAGAGATACCACCTGTGAGATTAGCCCATATCAATAAAACACACACACAAAATCAATGAGTGTTGGTGAGGATGTGTAGAAAAATGAATGCTTTACACTTTTGTTGGGAATGCAGATTGATCTACGACCTATAAAAGAAGAGATCCCTCAAAGGATTAAAAATGGATTTACCTGGGCCCTCCCTGGTGGCGCAGCGGGGTAAAGCACAGCACTAAGAAGCTGAAGCCACTTCCGCATGAGTTCAATCCCCGCCAGCCCCGGAGGTGACCACATGACGTGGCAGACCTCTACTGACCCGCCCGCTGCTCCCCTCAGCAGTGTACTCCGTCGATCTGCCTGTTCTGTCCCTGGTGAGTCCTCTCACCCTCCGCATCTCTGGCCTGTACCCCATTTCTGTATGAATAAATAAATCTTTTTTTAAAAAATGGATTTACCCTATGATCCAGCAATTCCACTCTTTGGTATCTATCCAGAAAGCACAAAAGTACTAATTTGAAAGGCAACCTACACTTCTTTGTTTAGAGCATGTCTATTTACAATAACCAAGATGTAGAAACACCCTAAATGCCCCAGAACAGATCAAGAAAATGTGGACATACACACATATAATACTACTCAACATCATTAAATATAAATTCAGATTTGCAGCAATATGAATGGAGCTAGAAAGGATATTCTAAGTGATGTGAGCCAGAAGAGAAAGATAAATATTGGATGTTTTCACTTATATGTGGAATCTAGAGAAGCCAAACAAAGGATCAGATGAAAGTAAACTGTAGAAGTGACCCTTGAAAGCAGACCGTAGATCTGAGACACCAGAAGGAGAGAGGGGGAGAAAGTAGAGAAGTGGGGGAAGGAGATAGTGGTGGAGTATGGTGGAGAATTGTGGGGCATTTTGGTGGTGGGAAGCTATAGTAATCTTTCCTGAGTGGAAATCCTATGCTGTGAAAAATATAAACAAGGATGTTTAAAAGCAATATAAATAAAATAACTTGGTTTATTATCTTTTTGTTGACATTTTCTTAATTTGTGGATTTTTAGTTCATGTATTTTATTGCAACAATTTCTAGAATAGCATTAATCAATAAAAATAGAATACAAATCTCACATAGAACTGAATATTTTTTAGCCACATTAAGAAGAAAAATGGTGGGGCCTCCCTGGTGGTGTAGGGGATACATTTCTATGTAATCATGCTATTCCCACTGCAGCCCATGCTCCATCCCCAGACAGGGAGCTGACCCACATGGCACAGCAGACCTCTCCTGTCTGCTCCCCTCAGCAGTGTATTTCAGTCACTCTGCCTGTTCTAATATTTTTCACTCTGTCTCTGGTGAATACTCTCACCCCCCACACCTTTGGGCTGTACCTCAGTTCTGCAGGCATAAATGAATAAGTCGTAAAAAGAAGAAATGGTGAAATTAATTTAATAATATATTTTATTTAACCCAAATTATTATTTCAATGTGTGATCAATATTAAAAGTTTGTTAATGAGATGTTTACTTCCCTTTTTTGTTCTAAACCATCAAAATCTGGTGTACATTATTTTCAAAGATTTATTTATTTATGCATACAGAACTGGGTACAGGCCAGAGGTGCAAGGGCAGTGAAAGGATTCACCAGAAACACAGTGGGGAGCAGAACAAGCTGACCCATGAAGTACACTGCTGAGGGGAGCAGCTGGTGGGCCAGGAGCAGTTTGTGGCGCCATATGGATCACCTCCTGGGTGGGGATCGAGCTCATGCTGAAGTGCCTTTAGCTTCTTAGTGCTGTGCTTTAACTTGATGTGCCACCAGGGAGGGCCCTGGTGTACATTTAAACTATCAGCACTTTTCAAGTTAGAATTCAGATAACCACATTTTTTTAAAAAGATTTTATTTATTTATGCATACAGAGCTGAGGTACAGGCCAGAAGTATGCACAGTGAGAAGATTCACCAGAGACAGAGTGGTGAGCAGAACAAGCAAATCAACAAAGTACACATTTTAATTGTTCAAAACACAAACAAGGCTAGTGGCTACTATACTGAACGTCACAGATGTAGAAGAACCATTAACTGGAACCTCCAGGGCTGAAAGGGAAAAAAATTGAGCTTCTGACAATCATAACATTTTAGAGCCTGTTCTGGTTTGCAGAGACTTCCATAGACATTATCTCACATAGCCCGTATAGCAACCTTATGAGATAATTATATTCACCCATTTTAATGAGAAAATTAAGCCTCCAAGAGGTGAAATTTACTTGCCCAATGTGTAGTACTTAGTGAGTAGGTGATCTACCTAACTTTCTCCCTTTAAGACATTTCACTCCCATAAAACCCCACATTAAGTAGACTAGATGTCACTGAAGAACGTGAAAGGAAGTAGAGATTAAAATAAAGAAGCAGGCTGGCAGACCTCTCCTGACCCACCACTGCTCCCCTCAGCAGTGTACTTCCTCAGTCGGCCTGTTCTGCTCCCCACTCTATCTCTGATGAATCTTCTCACTGTCCCTGCACCTCTGGCTTGTACCCCAGTTCTATATGTATAAATAAATAAATCATTTTTTAAAATGGGGGAAAAAAGAGAAGCAAACATTTACCCTGTTCTTCCCATGTAAATTGTAGCAGCAAATAACCAAGTAGCAGCTATAGAACTATTCTAGGTAGCAATATAAAGAATAAATGATATAATTTCATTGTTTTGCCAGCCCTGGTAAATTAATAAATTTGGGCATTGAGAATCAATGGCTTATATCTCAAAAGAAGCAGTGACTTACACCACAAAAGAAGCAGTGACCAGATATTTTATGCCACCAGAGAGAAGCATCACTTTCCATGAAATGGCTTAATAAAGCATCAAATCAGAGCTGATTAAGCCTCTATGCGTAACTACCAATTTTAGGAAATACTGAGGACCAAGGAA
>NW_004567111.1:56900015-56903534 GCF_000260355.1 Condylura cristata | reverse complement strand
AAAAAAAAAAGATATAGAAGAAACAAGGTTAGCCAGGAATTCAATGCTGTGTTATATATTTGAAAATTGCTAAGAGCAGATCTTCAAAGCTCACATTATTAGAAAAAAAAGTAACTTTGTATAGTAATAGATGTTAATTAAGCTTGTTGTGGTAGTCATTTTGCAGAATATACATATATCAAATAGTTACATTGTCCATCTATGGAATATTACATATCAATTATATTTCCTTCAAAATAGCTATGAATTGGTAATTTTTGAAGCTCTATAGCAGCTACATATGATTTCAATGTACTATCCTAAAGAGTTTTAATTTTGTTTGTGTTGAAAATTTACCAATAAAAGGTTATTTTGTTCATTTTTATTTATTTATCTTTTTTTTCATTGTTGTAAAATCAGATATCTCTGATTTTAATTTTGCCTGTTAGCTTTGTTTTGTTTTTTCTTGATCCTTGTTTTGTTCTCCTACATTCCTCCTATACATGAAATAATCCAATATTTTTCTTTTTCCTTTTAACTTATTTCAAATGTAGGGCTACTTTAGTCAATCATTCCTGATAATGACCCCCCATAAGGAAATGTTCATATTAAAATGATAAAAGGCTAATCGTTCTCAAATTTTAATGCCCATAAGAATTTCCCAGATGGATTATTTAAAGTTAAGATTCCTGGGCTCAACACGGGGATGGAAAAAGGCACAAAATGATGTGAAAATAAACTATTATATTATTTAAAAAAAACAGATTTCTGGGCTGCAAATTCTTATACTCTTATGGCTGAGTTGGGAACTCAAGAATCTGAATTTGGATTAAAGGTTCAGAATCCTGATATAGATTTCCATAGAAACTCTAGAAGTTCATTAAAAGTCTGACTTACTGTGGAAAAACCTTACTAGTCTGGCCTTCATGGTGGCCTAGGGGTTGAGGTGACCCACATAAGGCACAGCAGACCTCTCTTGTCTCACCCGCTGCCACCCACAGTAGTGTATTTCAGCAAATACACATGTTCTATTCCTCAGTCTCTGGCGAATGCTCTTTCCCCTTGCACCTCCAGCCTACACCACAGTTCTTCTACAAGAAAAAATTTGTGTCAGAAATTTGTTGACCTCAGGAAATGCAAGAATCCCAGAGAAGTGATATGTTTGATACTGGGCAGCAAGGGACACTAAACTTGTCAAGCACTCTGCACAAATAGTATACCAGTTACTGTCTGGGTTCTTCACCTGTGCACACAATTGCAAGACCACTCAGACTTAGGAACAACAAATAAGAGATTTATTTAACAAACCAGGGGAAAATAAAAAATAATCTGGCTCATAATGGTCATTTACTTTACCCGTTTTTCTTCTTTTAAGGAAATACTTTTGTTATGGGTTGAACTGTGTCCCCCCAAAAGATATACTGGCATCCTAATCCCTTGTGCTCAGCATGTCACCTTATTTGGAAACATGGTCCTTGCAGAAGTAATCAAGTTACAATGAGGTCATTAGGGTGGACCCGTACCAATTTGATGAGTGTTCCTATTAAAACGGGAACTCTGGACACAGATGTGCACAAGGAGGTGCCATACGAAGATGAAAATGGAGATTGGGGGATACTTTTATAAGGCAAGAAATACCAAAAAATGTGAGAGTCACCACAAGATTGGGAAGAGGGAAGAACAGATTCTCCCTTTCAGCACTCAGAAGGAATCATCCCACTGACATCTTTTTCTTGTATTTTCAGTCTCCAAAACTGAAAGAAAAATTACTGCTGTTTAAGTTGATGATGGTGGTAATTTGTTATTGCAGCCTTAGGAAACAAATACAAATTTGTTCCATTTTTTGCCATGATAATATATATTCATTGTAAACAGTTCCGAAAGCAAAAAAAGGACAAAGGAGAAAAATTAATCTCACCAGAGTTCCTATAACAAGAGATTTATTTCCATCTTCATTCATTTACTCATTCAGCAGTAAATGAGCTCATTAATATAATGAAAATACAGATGCTGCATAGACCCAAGGGAAAAGGCAAACACAGGTTCTGCAGGAACCAGAAACAAACAGAAGTCTATCAATAATCATGTATCAAGGCCTCCCTAGTGGCTCAAGGGGTTGTAGCAGCACTATGAAGCTATCACTTCAGCACTGCAGCATCATTTGATCCCCTGCTAGGTAGGTGACCCACATGGAGCAGCAGAACTCTCCTGTCTCGCCTGCTGCTTATTTCGGTGGATCTGCCTCTTCTGCTCCCCACTTTCTCTCTGGTGAATCCTCTCACTACCCCCTCACCTCTGGCTTGCACTCGAGTTCTTTTATGCTTAGGCAAATAAATTTTTAAAGATAATGTATCAAAAAGCCAAGGAGGTGAATTCTGTGAGGAAGAATAAAACAGGGGAGGGAGGAGAAAACTGGATAAGTGTGGTAAGCTTTTAGCTGATTTAGAGGAAAAAAGAACCCAGAGGGGTTCTTCTCAGAGCAATATTAGCAAACAGATTAGTAGGAGAAAAAGACAAATTTAATCACATACATTCATGGAACATATGTGAATGTAGATTCTAAAGGGAACGGAGCAAAATGAGAGTATATATCCCAAATTAAGGAATACCGAGGAATAGGATAGGGGCCTGGGACTTCAAGAGGCAAGGAGCAGGCCTCACATGAAGAGGAGGGGGTGACTCATTTGGTGTATACCAGATGCTTTGTAATTAGATATTTGCCCTTCGATATATAGTTTTCTCCCATAGAAAGGTTATTTCTGGTTAAAAAAAAAAAAAACTAAATCTGGGATACACTCAAATTTCATTTTCTAGGCAGTTCAGGGGGTCATGAAACCCCCTTTTCAGAACAGCAGGGTAATGGTAAAATTTCTCCTGAGCTTCAGGATCGCAGTTGATCTCAAAGTGATATATCTTGTGAAGGCCTATTCTGAACATCTTAGAGAAGACTATCTTTCCTTGAGAGGTCAGGAAAGATTACTCTGAGATGATAACAAAGAAACATAAAGAAAAGGAGACCATGAACCTTGTGTATTCTGAGAGAAAAACATCAAATGAGAAGATTTGCCTGGTGTGTTCAAAGAACACTGAGAAGGCCCTGTCCTTGTAAAGAACACAAGAGGAGATCAGAGAGATGGGTGAGGACCCCATTTCATTCTGTGTTCAATGGAAAGTCACTGTAGGGTGAGAAGGAGACTGAGGAGCCCCAGTGGCTAACGTTTACTCTGGTTACCATGTGGAAAAGAGACTTAAGGTGGGTGGAGGTGGGGAACGCTGGGAGACATCCAAGGGCACTATCTCAATAGTGTAGGCAAGCGAGGCCTACAGACAAGAGATGACAGGTCAAATTGCACACTGTGAACCTTGTATGGCTCTAGGCAAAGAGATTCAATCTCTAGTAAACACACAAAAAGGAAGAGAAGCTGACACTGTGTGAAAGTTCACACTGTCATCTAGGAAGTATTCTCGCTCAAATTTCAAACTTTTTTTTTTATTACAAAAGTTTATTTTTACATCATTTTGTACATTTTTTTTCCATCT
>NW_004567111.1:56892616-56899915 GCF_000260355.1 Condylura cristata | reverse complement strand
TATTTTTCTGGCTTATCTCACTAAGCATGATCTTCTCCCCCCCCCGTTTTTGATCCCATTCCCCACTCCACCCCCTCAAAATGTCTCTGGTATATGGTTGTTCATTATTTTTGTTATCAAATTTCAAACTTTAATCTGACCAGCATCTAAATCTAACTACTAATTTCTAGGAAATATAAGGGACAGAGGAACTTGTCAAATGACACATTGAATGGGTCTGCATTCAGCTAAGTCCAGATGGCGAGAAACTCTACAATTGTTCTGCTTTCTTCATTAAAAATTTTGCAAGGACTGGATGGTTTCTCTCAGCAGGAATATAACGGAACAGGTGAGAAAATAATGATAATGATGAACAGCTATATACCAGAGACATTTTGTGGGGGTGGATTGGGGAATGGGATCAAAAACAGTGGTGGGAAGGAAATGCACTGGACTATGGTGATGGTACATGGGTGATTTGGTGACGAGAAACCCAAGGGGATTGCAAATGAGATGGGAAAATGCACAAAAATATGTAAAAATAAACTATTATAAAAAAATTTTGCAAGGAAAGAAATGGAAGAGTGCTTATAGTTTAAGAGAATTAAGTTTAAGAATTATGTTACATAATTTTTTACCTCAGTGATACTGCTACAAAAAGCTAATAGGTTTATCAACCAGGAGACATACTATTTAGGAAAAAATTATAAAATAAAATAAAAGCTTTAAAAGACAATGGGAAACTAGAACACTGATGGCTCACTTAATAATACTAAGAAATTAATGCTTTTTTCCTAACACCTGCTGACTGGACCATTGCCCTATGCCCAGTGCCTCTGGCCTATGCCTGGTGCCTGGAACTGTACACTAGTGCCTGACCCTCCACTTCTCTGCCTGCTGAACAGCACTGACTGGTGTTGCTGGCCTTTGCCAGGCCACCTCTAAAGATATGCTACATATATACAATGATATCTTACTCAGTAATCAAAAAAGATAAATTTATGCCATTTATAGCAACAGAGATGGAGCTGAAGGACCTATACTAAGTGAAATAATTGAAAAAGGCGGTTTCTCTTATAGGTGGGATATAGCGAAACTAAATAAAGATTAAGGAAAAATATAAAACTTGCAAGCAAACTATAGATCTAAGGCATATATCAGGGGAGGAGGAGGGAAATGTGTCATAGGAGTGTTACAGAGTTGAGTCCTAGAGCCAAAAGACCTCTTTGTAGGACTGGAAAGGAAAAAATACACATTTACTTTATAGCTGAGGTCAATGGAGCTTTGCTAGTCAGTGGGGACAGCAGCAGCTTTGCCTGGGTGTCCACAGAAACTCAGGCCACATCCAAACCATCCAGTCTATACTTTAACGACCCCCAGGAGGCTCTCATGCATGCTAACATCTAAGCTGGATACTCTTGCTTGAGCAGCAGGTAGAAGAAGAACAAGTTTAAGTCCCAATACTTTGGTTGGGATGCTTTGTCAGTGGTTCTTATGAAGAAGGGAGCTTGGAGAAGGGAGGCAAACTTTATTAATGGAATATCCTGTGCCAGACATGAATTGTGACAGCTATTCTCACAAATCACACTTCTTATATCATCCCAATTTTCTGTGAATTTTTAATCACCCCAACTAATAGTTAGAGAAACTAAATTTCTATAGGGCAATTAATTTGACCAAAGGTACACAATCAGTAACTGATGCAGCTGCAGTTCAAACCCATAACAACTGAGCCACAACTACATCTTCCTCTTGTGACTTTCTGTCTAGGTAAAAAACTATTACTGGGCAGGAGGCACCCCAGTACCTCCAAACCTGCCGGCTACTGATAGGTACAGCAAAACCTAAATCTAATTTGTAAGACCTTCAATGGAAAAGAACTCTAAAACAATTAGTGTGCAACAGAGAGACAGATAGCATTCAATCAAGATCATTTAACTGAGTTAAAATAGTTTCCAATTAAACACCCATCCCCTCTGGATAAATGGTCAGTCAAACAAGACTGGGCCAAAGAAGGGCAACTAAGGCCCAAAAACTTGTGCACAAGACTCTGGCACCTTCTGATGGGGAGCCACAGGAAGGGGCAGAAGGGGCCAGCAAGCTTGGAAGAGCAAAATCAAAATCACGTTAAAGACTGCCATTGTCAATATCGCTGTCTTTTTCAAGAGTCGCCTTCGAGTTTCCCCAACCCCCGACAACAAATCCAATGCGGAGAAGCAAGTGTGGCTTCTTCCTCTCATGTCCTTTGTTCGATGTGCCTCCTCCGGTCTTCATCTCTCTCTGTGTGTCTTCTGCTTCCCAGTCCTCCCAGTCTTTTTCTAGCTTTATTCCCTGCCCAGCTTCACCATTCCTCACTTGGGGCAGGGAACCTGGAAACTCCCCTTTCCTTGGGAATTACAGTTCCAAAATGGAGCTGTGGCCTGATATGCACAGCTAGCACAGATATTTTGCTATTAACCATCATGACTAATTTATTTTTTCCATTTTCACTAATAATTTCACCTGTTTTCATTTTCATGTAAAGATCATAACCAGGAGTTTAAAACAATCTTTCTATAGACATCATAAATTTTTCTTGTTTTACAATTTATTTAAGACAACACAAATGGCCTTGGAGGAAAGGAAGTAAAGTGAAAAATAACTGAAAAATCTCGTGTTTGGGAAATGCAAGTTTGAGAATTCAGTGGGGTA
This sequence comes from Condylura cristata, assembly GCF_000260355.1. NCBI lineage: Eukaryota > Metazoa > Chordata > Mammalia > Eulipotyphla > Talpidae > Condylura > Condylura cristata. The sequence goes on along the minus strand of NW_004567111.1, from coordinate 56,897,245 downwards.
TTCATTTGTAGTTTAAGGACTTGAAAAGCCCTCTGCTCAGCATTTCCTGTCACTGCCAGGTCACTGAACTGTTGGGACCACCCACTGCAGGCATGGGGGTTATTTGCTGAACTTCCTGTTTGGGAGACAGTGCCTTTCCCACCCAGCAGTTTCCCCTGGATGGCTGAGCCCTCTTCATGTTCTCAATTAGGGAATTCCTGTCTGGCCTTATCTCGAGAGTGAGAGAGAGGCCACCTAGAGTCAAGCTGGACTGAAGTCAAGACACAAATAGTTACTGCTTGTCTCTTGGAATTACCCAGCTCAGCACTGTCCAAGAAACCAGCATATCTTTTGCAGTAAATTCAGAACTAAAGTGGAATCACAGAAATGCCCATTAAAAGCCATTTTATTTATATGATTTTTCTAACATCAAAATTAATATACTGAGACCTTACTGAAATGAGTTTTCAGACACACAAAATCAGTAAATTACAGAGCTCAACATGTCTCCCATTCTTTTTTTTAAAAGATTTATTTATGTATTCATATAGAACTGGGGTACAGGCCAGAGATGCAGAGAGTGAGAGGATTCACTAGAGACAGAGTGGGGAGCAGAACAGGCAGATCGACGAAGTACACTGCTGAGAGGAGCAGTTCAGGAGAGGTCTGTGGCACCATGTGGATCTCCTCCAGGGCAAGCTGGAATCGAACTCATGCAGAAGTGGCTTGAGCTTCTCAGTGCTGTGCTTTAACTCGCTGCGCCACCAGGGAGGGCGTCTCCCATTCTTGACTGGAGTGAAGCTGCTTCCCTGCCCCAGTAGAAAGAAGTGTTAGAGGGAAGGATGCCCTGAACCAACTCTACAGACACGGGTTTTGTGGCATCCACCCCACTCCAGACCAAAGCCATCAAAACACAGGAAACCACAAATCCTGTGTTATCAAGAAAAGGAGGATTGCTGGGACATGAAGGTGGAGCTAAGCAGCCAGGTTTGGTATAAAACCAGACACATGAGCCTGGTGGATCTCTTGGCCTCTTGACTTGTGGCTTGATTCTGAGTTTCTCCCTGGTTCTCAGCATGCCGTTGGGGTTCCAGGTCAGCGGAACTGGTAGGCCATATTAACCAACTTATCTCCTCTCATTCTCCCTGAATTATTCATTTTCCCCTCTTTTTTTTTTTTTTTTGGTAAATAAACTCTTTATAAACTTTTGTGTGTGTGCCTATAGTTGAGTATTATTATAAATAATTAAATTGCACAGGTGAGGATCCACAGTCAGGTAACCCATGTCACATTGGGGTTGCCCTGTCATAGAAGTAGGTTTGCTCAACAAAAGCTCTGACAATGAGAAAATGCCATAAACTACACATTAGATTTCCATTTTCTATTTTTTAAAAAGATTTATTTATTTATGCTTACAGAACTGGGGTACAGGCCAAAGGAGTGGTAGTCATGTTTCTGATTTTGTAACCTGCATCATAACCAAAGGGTTCATCATTGAAATGGGAATCTAGGGCTCTCCCTGGTGGCGCAATAGGTTAAAGCACTGAACTATGGAGCTCTCAGAAGCCACTGCAGCACAAGTTCGATCCCCAGCCAGGGAGCTAACCCATATGGCACGACAGACCTCTCTGCACCCCTCAGTAGTATATTTCAGTACTGATACTTAACAGGGTGGTCCCCAGGAAAAGGAGAAGTTTCAGGTTCCCTGCCCCACCCAGAAGGAGGGTGGAGCTGAGCAGAGAAAAAAAGAAGAGAAAAGAAGGAATCTGAGGGAGAAGGAAAGGATGGAGAGCCAGAAGGAGAACTGAAGAAGCCACACGGAGCAGCAAGCATTCAGTGCCAACTGCTATCACAAGTAGCAGAGGCTATAGAAAGTAGCTCCAGGCTCAGACCAAAGGTGAGATGGAGACTGAGGGCCATTTTAGAGAATCCTGGTCATTTTAAGTCAACCTATTCACACTCTAGAAGTAATTAAATTGACAAAAGTTAACTCTACAAGGGAATGCGCCCTCTCAAAGAGCAGACTGCATCCCTGCAATTTCTGCCCTGGCAGGAGGCAGTCCTTCTGCTCACCTGTGCCTACTCAGATGTCTCTTCCTGATTGCGCCCCTTTGCAAAGAAGCAGCAGCAGCTTCCTCCCAAGACTGCCTCTCTTTTAGCAAACCTGTCCCTTTTGGGGGCAGCTTTTCTGCCTGCCTATGTCTGTGGAAGTGTCCTTCATCCTTCTTTTTATAATAAACCTGCTATGGTTTGGTTACCACTAACACTTCTGCCTCATGGAGAAACATATCATGTCCCGCTGAAAGGGGAACTCTGGTGAATCTTTCCCCAGAGGTAACCAAAGGATCCCATTCTCAGGACAGAGCACCTCCCTATAACTGACCTCAGTTACAATAGCCTCTAAAATCTATGTAAGTCGATCCAGGTACAGGGTACAGGGTAACCTATAGGACTGTACTTTCCAAATGGTCTTTGTTATTTTTTCAAATAAACCCATTTTGTTGCTGAAATAAGCAGATGCTTTTGTTTGAGGCCAACATTATTAATGACCTATTTAGAGATCTCAAGAAAGACTCTCTTCTGCTTTGAAGAGGCTGCAAAGCAGGGTGAGTGTCCACCGAGCCCCCTGCTTTTTCACCTGCCTTGGAGTCTAAGGGATTTTCCTCCTGGTGTCTGAGTTCTCTGGGGCTTGTTCGGAAGTTTTTCCTTGTCAATGGCCTTGTTCTTTTCGGGGGTGCCCATGGCACTTGGTGCTATTCCACTCTGGAAAGCAGGCCATCCCTACTGGAACTGTGTCAGCCTACAGCTGGTACTTTGAAATTGGCTGCTCCTTCTGGAGCAGTTCTTACTGGCCTTCGTTCTCCTCCTGTGCAGAGGGTTACTCCTACCTGGGATTGTGCGTGTCAGTGAGCACTCAGGTTAGCATTTGGCTGCTCCAGACAACCTATCCTGGGTAAGGAACAGTGCCCTTTAGGTGAGTACTCCACTCACCTTCAACCTGCTTTCATTCCGGAGAAGGTTGTTACAAACGGTTGCTTGGGGGATACTGGTTCTAATAATCAAAGAAAATAGGATCCCAGTCATTAAATGCCCAAAAATATTCCTCCTTCAGCACTCCCAATGTTTAAATTCGCAGAACTGCAACCGTGCCTCGTGCACATTTCTAACTAAGCAGACTGAATAAACCAAAGGTAAAGCAGACAGCAATGGCCATTATGGGAAACACCTATTTTTCTTAAAATTGGTTGGACAACCACAGTTCAAAAATTGCTAAAACTGAAATAAAAGTCTAATTCAATTGGGATTTTGAAGCATCCAAACATTACCAGGAGTCTAACATCGCCTTTTTGCAACATAAAAAAAAAATTGTAAAGCCGAAGTAAACAAAGTCTGGCTTCTGAGGCCAGCCTTTCTCCTCTCTTGCCTCCTTTGCTCCAGATGCTTGGCAGCAACTGCTTCAGCTCCTGCCCTGGCCCCTCTTCTCCGCTTTGTGCTACCTACTCGCCTTCTCTCCATACTGCACCCCCATTCTAGTTATCTTGTCAAACTACCCCTTTGCCCTGAATCTCTTTCTGCTCTACCTCTGAACTTTATAGAATTTGTCCTTTTAAAATTAAGCCTTCGGAGGACCCAGCCACACCTTAGATCTCTTGCGTTGCCTGACGAATGTTCAGTTGTGAGAGTTAAAGAGATTCTAAAGTAATGTGGACTCTCTTAGATTTCCTGGATAAATTTACATAGTGATTCAAATTTATTGATCTGATTTATCAGACATTTATCAACTTACATGCTTGTTGCTGAGAGCCAAGCCAAACACTGGATGAATCTTTCCACATGGGAAAATTCTGAAAAACAAAAACAAAAACAAAAAAGGGTTTAGATAAGTAACTTTGCCTAACTTTTGGCAAAGAGACTAGGAAAATTGCTGACAGATTTATCAAACATTCCAGCGCCTTTTCCTAAGTCTAATGATTGCAACAAAATTGAGGCTTCTACACAAAAGGTGATGAACTATATGATTATTATAATTGGCTTGAAATTGTTTTCAGAGAACGTTTAGGTATTCCTTCCGATGCTAGATCTACTTATGTAGTCTTCAATTTTGTTCATGAACTGAACCAAGATCTTTCTCTCTTGATCAAAAGAACCAGAGTGAATGGAAAACCATGCCCGTTCCAAGTCTAGTTAATTTTGTGAATCAGCTGACTCTTATCTTAGAAAAGTAGCAAAAGAACTATCTTTTGAAAAAAAGATAGCAAAAAAACTCCTTAATCTTCAGCACTACCATATGAAAATGCCTATCTCTGGTGATACTAGAGTTGATTCAGAAATATTCATCATTTGAATATTTATTTATATTAGAATCAGCCACCATTCCCCTCTCCCCTTTTTTTTTATGGCAAATTCTCCAACCAGACATTGGCAAAATTCACCTAGACAGTATTTCTCACAAATACTGAAGACTTACCTGGATGATTAAAATGCCCAGGGGCCCTACCTTGACAGTTTATGGGTTATTTGCTTCTTTGCTCTCACCGTAAAGCCTTTTCACAAGAAGACAGTTTCTATTGCTATACCTTTTAGTTTAAAGAAACCCAGGGTTGCAAAGGAGAAGCTGCAGTATGCACGAGGCCAGACTGGATATGTAGG
>NW_004567111.1:56866801-56891053 GCF_000260355.1 Condylura cristata | reverse complement strand
TTATTGAACCTTTTTGAGTGTGTCCATAATACGATTCAATCGTAAGCGTGGGTGAGGACCCACAGACAAGCAACCCAATTCACATTGGGGTGCCCTGTAACAATAGAACTGTATTCTTATTTGGCCCCAACTAGAGATTTCTCTTTTTAGCATACCAATAGTTATTGACTTTCCAATCTTGTTTCTCCCTTTCTGAGGCCAGCTGTTAGGCTTCTTTTGCTAGTTCTCCTAAGTTATCACTTGGGGAAATGTACATCTGGACCATGATTGGGGTTTGCCTGCTATTAATTACATTGAGCAATATTCCTATGTAACTGTAAATAGGTGATTTTTTTTTGTAACTTCAAGGAGTCAAGTTAAGAATACCCTGGAATATTAAAAATATGTAAGGCAGCGAGTAAAAGTATCACATTCAGCAGTACTTGAACATAAGGTCCATTTTTAATTTAGTCTTTACTGGAAGCAAAGGAAGCCATGGTTCTTCTACAACATTCCAAAGCCATAAGCTACTCTGAAAGCACCTCTATTATTAGTGTAAATGTTGGTACTTTTGTACTTGACTAGGTTGCAAATGGTGTGTATAGTTCACTGTTTTTGCACTGTAATAGTCAAAGCCAAAGGTGTTGCTCCAGTTACACCAAATGGTAATTAATGTTGTACACCCTATACAATATTTACCATTTTCCTTTTTTTAAAGATTTGTTTTTTTTATTTATGAACTAAGAACTGGGGTGTTGAAGACTGACCCTGATCACGGGTTATTGGGGGCAGAACCGGCAGGGTCTCAAGGTGGGAACAGCTACAGCGATTGGAGATTCCTAAAAAGGGTGGGGAGGAGGGGAGCGGGCTCAAGGAAGACAAGGGAATCAGAGTTGGGTGCAAGTCTTCCTGCTCTGGTTTCCACAGAGGTTTATTTTATACATTTCAAGCAAGTAGTGGGATTACATTAGCATATTATTTGGGTTGAGATCACGATCACCTTTTTTCTAAGAATAGTCTGGGGTCATATTGACCTTTAGTTGAGATTATAACATTTTTTTAATCAATCTACCAAGGTTAAAACAGGTACATAGATTCACAAAATTTAAGACTAATATTACTATATTTTCCACAGTGAAGATTAACCAAAATAAAGTCCTTTAAGCCTTATCTACTACTTAGTGGCTTTCATTCTCATTGAAATATTCTAGGGGGTAAAGTCAAGTGAGGTCAGGAAGGGGAAAGTTCTTTGAAGACTAATTAGAAAGCTTAAGTGAATTTCCTTGAAGTCTAGACAGTAGAAAACCTAATTAGCTCTGAATAGAAGACTTGGGTGAATTTCCTTATCTGAAGACTAGATAGTAGAAAGTTTAAGTAGTTATTTAGAAACTGAATAGAAGGCTATGTGTGATAGTAGAGTGATGAGATTTGGGTTTTCCTCCGTTGGGGCAGTAAAAAATATGTTCCAGTACTGCCTCAATAATAGAAACAGCCAATTGCTCTTATTAATCGGCCAATTGTAAAATCACTTTTGACTTCAAGAGGAATTTCTCGCCCTGGTGCAGCGCTTGCTTGTCTGGGCCAGGCAGTGCCTTATGAGGCTGAGGCAATCCAGTTGTAAAGTGATGGTTGCTCAGAAAATTTTGATATTATGATTATACAAAAAAGGGATATTATGATTATACAAAAAAGGGTCATAACATAAGTTAGTATGGAAAGTCTGATTTTTCAGAGCATTTCCTTTCCATCCGGAATATGTCTGTCGATAGAAATTGCGTAGTTTGTGTCACTGGGGTGTAGACCAGAGGTGAGAGAGTGAGAGGATTCACCAGAGAGAAAGAGCGGAGACCAGAACAGGCAGATCTACTGAAAGCACTGCTGAGAGAAGCAGCAAGCAGGAGAGGACTGCTGCGACATGTAGGTAAGCTCCCTGTCCGGGATCAAACTCATGCTGCAGTGACTGTGGATAGCTTCATAGTGCTAAGACTGCTTCATGGGACCCCAATGTTAATTGGGTTGCCTGTCTGTGGGTCTTCACCCACACGCTTACGATTGAATCGTATTATGGACACACTCAAAAAGGTTCAATAATGGATTTATTTACAAGGAGAAAGGTAAAGGAATAACCCAGGGGAAAAAGGAGAGAAATACGAGTTAAGCTAGGATGTCCTACCAGTTCTGTTCACTTGGACTCCACCAGCACGCTGAAAATCAATCGAGAGCCAAAACAACCAGCCACGAACCATCAGGCCAAGAGACCCCCAGAGCCCACATGTCCGGTTTTATCCCAACCTGGCTGCTCAGCTCTGCCCTCCCATCTCAGCATGCTTCTCCTTGTTATTGATGGGATTAGTAGTTCCAGTATCTGGAGTGGGGACAGAGTCCATGAAACCTGTACCTGTTACACTATTAGAGACTCTAAATTTCCACTCCCTACCACTATACATCAATTGGTCCACTATTAAAATGATCTCATTTGTAGGTAAATATTATTAAGGGAATATTAAAAAGGTGGCAAAAAGTACCTACCTTACTTGTTCCATCTGTCAAAAATACAATTCAGGAAAGACGTTCTCATAACTCCTAGTAACTGCCTAATGGGCCATTCAAGTTTTGGCAAATGGATTGAATACAATTGGCTCATGCCATGGATATAAAAATGGTCAATCATGGTCTATATGTATTCTCATTGAACTGAGGCTTTCCCTTGTAATTAGGTTGTTGATGCTTCTGTGGCCAAAGTACTTTTGGAAAAAAATTATACCTACCTGGAGGACCTCTTTTGAAATTTACTTGAATGATAAATCCATTTTACTGGTCAGTTTTTCCAAGTTTGTGCTATTTGGTGTTTTATACCATTTTCACTAAACTTAGTATAATCCTCTGTTTTAGTCAAACTCCCCAACAGTACTAGTGAAGCTTAAATGGCAAAATTTGCAGTCTCCATACTCCTTGGCCCAAAATTTTACCATTCATCCTTCTAAGTCTCAGATTCACCCCCACTTTTATTGGCATGAACGATAAAACGTTATTTAATTTTATTTATTTATTGGGGTACAGAGGTGCAGGGATGGTAAGAGACAGAGTGGGGAGCAGAGCAGGCAGATCAACAAAGTAGACTGATGAAGGGAGGAGAGGTCGAGTTAGGAGAGGTCTACTGAGCCATGTGGTCACCTCCGCGGCTGGGGATCAAACAGGCACTGAAGCAGCTGTAGCTAGCTTGCAGTGTTGCATCCTAACCCATTGTCCCATCAGGGAGGGCCCGAAACTTTATTTTAAATAATAACAATTTAAGTAAATTAAAAAGGACAATGGTCAAATGTTAAAATTATGAAGAAATAATTGAAAACCTGAGAGACTACAAGCTATAGTCTCTGAACCCCATATTTTTGTCCTGTGTCAAAAAATAATTTTTCCCTACTGAGATAAGAGAGACAATTTCAAACAGAAGATCAAATGAAGGAGAAAGTTGCATCAGATTCACTCTTTTGGAAATTTATAAACTCTCAACTTTGAGATAGTCCTGTTAGAAAGCAGGGTAAGGGGAACCCCCAACCCCAAACCTGCCTACTCTAGATAGTTTTGCCATGAGCCACATCAAGACAAAACATACTCTAGTGTTCAAACACTTCAATAGAAAATAACTTTAATACAATTTGTGTACAACAAAGAGAAAAGAAAGTATATAGTTTCCAAATCAAGCACCCAAAGTTATCCATACCCTCCTGGGTAAATGCCCAGTCAAACAGGGTTGACCCAAAGCAGGGTATCTGAGGATTGAAAGTCTTGCCACAAATTTAAGGTCCCTATGGTGGGGAACCATAAGAAAGGAAGAGAAGGGGCCAGACAAGTCTGGGGAAAAAAGAGCAAAAATCAAAACCGGAGTCAAAATACAAGTTGCCGTTGTCAGCCTCCTCACAGGTCTCTCACCCATGTCTCTGTCTCTCAAGTGTCTCCTTCCATGTTCCCCAAGTCCAACGAAGTGCAGTTTCCTCTTCATATTTCTCTTTGCTCCACGTGCCTCTTCCTGGTCTTCATTTCTGTCCACCTCTTCCTCTCTCCCTCTCTCTGCTTCTTGTCCAGTCTTTTCTAGCTCCACATCCCTGTCTATCTCCACCCTTCCTTGGGTGAGGCAGGCAACCTGGCACCTCCCCTTTCCCTGAGGATTCAATGTACCCAATAGTCTCTTTTAATCCACTTCTCATATATCCACAAAGATCTATTTCAATGTAAAGGACTAATTTGTCTTCTATCAAAAATGTTCTGCTTGAACAATCTTTTCACAGCATTCTCAGGAAGACGAAGACTTTAAGCTACACACTCTGCAATCTGGAGAGTTCATCTTTTAGAAATAAATGCTTCCCAAAAGACTCTTCAACTTCATTTGGAAAGGCCTCTATGAAATATTGCTAACAAACCTTGTGCAAGCAAACTTCAGGGAACAGACACTTGGCTTCACATGACACCAAATGCTCACTGGACATGTACACCATCTGGTAACAGGAAATCAAATATTTCCTACAGTTGAATTAGACACCATCTGATGAGACAGTTTCCCAAGATGTCAGGACCAACTCTATTAGAAAAATACATATTAAGATGATAAATGCCTGATATTTCTCTCCCCAGCCCTCTTTGTTACTCTGTGACCTCAATAGGTTCCAATCTGTTCACTTCCCCTCTGTCATAAGACATGACACCCAAGAAACGTCCTTCCTTGCACAGAGGGACACTAAATTAGGGGTAAATCTGAGTCTTGATCAGGGTGTTCTCAGAGAAAGATCTTGAGCAAAGGGGGGAAAATATGAAAATTAATATACAAAAACCCAATTGAAACGAATTTTGGAAGCTAAAAGAGAGTTCTCATGCACAGCAAACTACAACACGCCTGCATCCCTGATAAGAAGTGATTTTGCTTTCCCAACCTAGCAGAAGAATAAAGAGATTCCATTTATCCAGTAACAGTTCCTTCTAAAGACTACTAAGGAGGTCTTGGTTTTTGTTCTGCAGAGGACACTCATGTCTTTTCATGAGATTGGACTTTCCAAATTTACCTTTTGCTGTTCTTTCTACATATACCCATTATGTTGGTGAAGTAACATGTTGTTTTTTATTTGAGGTCAACACTATCTCTCATGTATGTGACTACACCTGGGGTTGAAAATGCCAAGTCCTGAGCATCAAGTTTTCCAACCATGTCCTCTTAAGCACCATTTACATCACCATGTCTCATGTGCGACTGCCTGTATTCACCTTTACTCCCAGTACCCACAGAGAATAACTGAAGTAACTGCTCACACTGTGTGCCATGCTCCTCCACTTCATTTTACAGAAACGAGTCTCATCACAGCCCCTGAGACCACTCCATTCAGACAGCCAATCTCTGGAGGCCCAGTCTCAAGTGCCATTTCCTGGCACCAAATACATCATTAGTGTTCTCTGTTCTCTTGGAAAGTAGAAATCAGCAGAAAGTAATTTAATTTATGGAGTCAGAGTCTTTAAAACCTATTGGAAATCCTAAAAAGCAAAACTCAAATGAAGAGATATCCATTTCCAGATTCTTTGTGGCAACTGTGGTGCAGAAAATTCTGCTACTTGTTTTCTAGTCAGGAACCTTCACCAACAGTCGTCACTTAGCAGCAGGAGCGATACCTCACAGGGCCCAATGCTTGAGTCCACACATTGCCCATGGTTAGTAACTTCCATGTGCCTTTGCCTCTCAAATATTACATAAATGCCTATTATGGGCAGAATGTAAATCCTAGAACCCTGAAGTTAAGGGCTTCTGAGAAATACTGTCCCAGGTTTCCATGGAAGGAGATGGAACTAAATGGGAGCTGAAGGTAAAAAAAGGAGAAGACCTCACTGGTGAAAGCTAAGGTTCCAGGAACTTACAACACTTCATGAAGCCCACAGAACTTACTACACAGGTTCACTGCCCATCCAGAATGCACACTGGGATCTGCCTGGACGGGCTGCGTATCACTAGTAGATTGGGATGTTGCATGGTGGAGGCATCCTAGCTGGACTTAACCTCTCCACCAGCCCCGGGGTGTGCCAGACTAAAGTAGTAAGCACCCTTCTTTTGGATGAATGACAGCTGCAACCCCATCACACCCAATTCCTACCCTTAGTAGAAATTATAAATTTACATTTTGATACATTGACTGACTAAAATTATCATGGTTATGAGTGAAGTCAAAGTTTAGTAAAAGATAAACTTACTAATGAGGTTATTCTTTTATTCTCATAGTCAAACTGAGGACTTGGACCTGAAAAGCAGTACTAGATTTCTCTGAGTGCACAGTCCCTGCCCTCAGAGTTTGGGGATACATCTAGTTGATTTCTAACATCTTCAGTTAACTAAAGGAAGTTGACTTCTAACAAACTTAGTTAATTTGGTAAAGGAGAAACACTGTTCAAACTTTTAAAGCAATCCCTTGAGTTTTAGAGTTAATCCAATTAGAGCTGTGTTTGAGAAGATGCAAGAAGAATTAGTTGAATCTATGCAGACTTGAGGCTGCAGTCAAGCCATCATCTCATGATCCTTTTTCTTGCAGCTCACAAACAGGACAGGCACTGGATATGTGGGCTTTTCAATATTTTCTTTATATTTTTATGCCAGGATTCTTCACTGCGAATGAGCCATTTTCTACTGACCCTCACCTCTCTGGGCAACAGTTTTATGAGGTTTGGGATCTCCGGAGTGCTATCACAAATTAAGAAGTTTTCTCTTATTATTTGAGCCAAATGCCTATAAACTCAATATAAATTTCTTGGTGGGAGTGGGGTTCAAATTATATTAGTATAACAGACAGCAAAAGGGGGAAGGTAACAAAATATGGGTGAAATTCAGGGGAGTCTGGCACAGAGTAGAGGGGACCAGTGTGCAAATTTCATGATAACTGTCCAGGGAGGGGAGTTGCCACTTCTGAGGGTGAAGGTCCCTAGTGTTTCCCACCAAACCTTCGTGAAGACTTCAGGACCTCAGCATGGAGTCCATAAATACCTCAAATTGCCTCAAGTCTGGTACCTGTATTTACACCACTTTTCAGAGGCATATAATCAGGACTTCCTATTCACTTTGATTTAAGCAGAACTTCTTTGCACAGCCAGATTCTTATCTCTTCTTGCCTCTCACTTGTCCATCTGTGAGTGTCTGACACAGCTGATGATCCAGTGATCTGTAACACTAATTCATATCATCAGTCCAGACACACTCAAGATCACTGATGTCTGTTGTATAACTGATATGGGGCTCAAGGGACACTAAATCTGCCCAAATACACTGCCCAAATAGTCTACTGGTTACTGTCTGAGTTCTTTATCTGCATTCACAATTACAAGACTACTCAGACTCAGAGAACAATAATAGGATTTATTTAACAAGCCAGGGAAAAACAAAGTTACTAAGGCCAAAAATAGCCATTTACCTCACCCAAAGCAGTGTCTTGGTGTTTTTCAGTCCTACACAAAAGCAGCTAAGATGGCATCTTCCTGCCACTGGAGACACAGAGCTCCTCTCTTGAACAATAGGTCCTGCGCCCAAGATGGTGTCTTCCTGCCTCTGCTGACCTGTAGCACAGGTCAGCAGCCAGACTCTAAGCCAGGTTTCAACTCACAAAGACAACAGCAGACACAACAGGAGATGCTCTCAGAGCTGCCAAAATGTCCTGACACAGCACCAGACAAGTGACACTCAAAAACAGCAGTTGCACAGCTGAGCAACCCAACAAAAGGCCACACTCTCAGCTCAGCAAGATGCCCAGCTCCAGGTCTTTGCAGGCTTTACCAGCTACAAAACCACGAACATTTTCAGTCACACAACTAATTGCAAAGCATTTAACTTTTCCTCTCTGAGGTTGGCTGCTGGAGTCCTCTCCACCACAAAAGACTTCTGGGGGACTGGTGCAGTGGGAGCCAAAATTGCTACCATGGAAAATGCTGAATCTTCAAACTTTGAATCCTGAACCCTGAGTGGTCCGCCACTGAATCTCAAAGGCTGAATTATCCTCAAATGCTGAATCTGGAATATTGCATAAACCTCAGCTGCTTCTGCAGTCCCTTATATTTCATATCAACCCCTCCACCCCCAAATTCAATAATTTTTAACATTTTCCCTGAAGCAATCTGTCCTCACGAGCAACCCCCTCCAGGATACCACCTGTAGCAGTCTTTGGCGTCAGCCACCAGTTACATAACCAGAGCCTCAGGCCCCCACTCTCTGCCCAGAGAGCTCTTCTGTCTCACATTCTCTTAGCAGTACATTTCAATAAATCTGTCTGCTCTGTATTCTACTCGGCCTGGAATGAATTCTAGTGTCTCTGGCCTACGCCAGATTCTTCTCCACAACAGATTCTTCTTCCCAAGTCAGTAAGCCTAAAGCTTGAATACTGATTCCCAGTCCTAGCTACACATCACTATCACCTGGGGAACTTGGAAGAGCTGAGACACAGGGCTTTTCCTAGAGATATTTTTGGTTTCAGTTTTATGGTTTCTTTTCTTTTTTTTTTTTTCTTTATATTTCCCAGGTGGTTCAAATGTAAAGCCAGCTTTGAAAATTTTGCTTTAGTTGTTTTTTTAAAAATGACACCTAGCTGTAAAAATGCCAGTCACCAGTTTAAATGATACAGACATCTCAACTGTTTTCACAGAAGTACCCCATTATTTGTACTACTCCCAGAAATAATGATGACTTTTTCCAGTTCCACAACATTACAGTCCTAAGGTGACATCAGTTCAAGCTGTCTTCATCTGACCTGTACTACCTCCTACTTTGTCTCCTTTCAGGAGCCGTTATCCATGGCTGATCTTTGGTATTGAAGGGGAATGAACTCCCAGACAATAACATTCTGTGTTCTTGTCTTCTCTGGGCCAGCCATTTTGAAATGTCTTCTACATATAACACAAGTCTAGTCACTTTGGATTTTTATCTCCTTTCCTTTATGATTTTGAAAGTGAAGTACCAGCAAGGCACAGGGCACGTTCTCTATTGATTCAGGAAGATGGGTAAAAGGAGAGTCCTGCAGCCCTCAGTGGCTTTTCAGGCTTTTAATGACCTTTCTACACCATTTGTGGTGAGGCAATCAGAGGCAGGGCAGGCAGGTGGGCCAGGGGCCAGGAGGCTGGCTGACTTCTAGCCTCTGGTGAATCTTCATTCTTTCTGGGAACTCTGGTGTTCTCTTGAGGTCTCTCCACTGGTCTCTACTACTCTGCCATGTGGTCCTCTGCCACCTCCCATCCTCTGCTGCTACCCCACACCCTCAACTCTTCTGTGATGCCTCCCCTATATGCTCCGTTTCTTGGCTCACTCACACCCACTCCACACTCCAGGTGCTGCCATTGGGCACGCATGTAAGACCTCAAGTGCTGTTCATTGATGCTAATGGCAGAAGAGGAGAAATAACCTGACCACTTCCACATACCGTATAAAAAGAAACTCATTAAAATAGCCTAATGAGGCCCTCCCTGGTGGCGCAGCGGGTTAAAGCACAGCACTGAGAATCTAAAGCCACTTCGCATGAGTTCGATTCCCGCCTGCCCCGGAGGAGACCACATGGCGAGCCAGACCTCTCCTGACCCGCCCGCTGCTCCCCTCAGCAGTGTACTTCGTTGATCTGTCTGTTCTGCTCCCCACTCTGTCTCTGGTGAAGTCTCTCACTGCCCCTGAGCCTCTGGCCTGTACCCCAGTTCTGTATGCACAAATAAATAAATCTTTAAAAAAAAAAATAGCCTAATGAACTTGAACCAAATTGCCAAGAGTGTAAATCACATATCTCATGAGGAAGGCTCTCACCAGTGAAAGATTTGCTCCTTCATGGTGAGTCTTTAGACTTCAACAGAAAACACTACCTTGCAGTAGTAAGAAAATGCTTTGTTTTGAATTCTGTCTTAATTCCATGACATCCGCTATTTTAAAATATGCCATAATGTATAGGTTTAGAACAAGAAAATGTTGTTAGTAGGCAGACTGAAGGGCACCTTGGGACCCCAAATCTTGCATAGTCTAAAGATAATTCTGCTATCGCCACATAAATACAAAGCATACTCTTAGTGTGAAAGAGTGATTCAGGAAGATGGGTAAACAGAATTTTATACAGAATGATTTAACAGAATGATAATACACAGAGAAGGGGTCAGCAAGTCTGGGATAAAAGAGCAAAATTAAAGTACAAATCAAGATAAAGTCTGCCGTTGTCAGCCTCCCAAGAGTCTCTTTTCAAGTGTTTTTACGCGTCTCAGCGGCACATATCTCCTCCATGTCTCCCAAGTCCCTGGAGCAAGTTCATAGCTGAGGGGAAGCACAGCTTCTTCATATCTCTCTGCTCCAAGTGTCTCCACGCATTCCCTCCTGTGTCTCCCTTCCTTTCTATCTTCACCTGGCCTCTCAGTTGTGCTCCTCACTAGGTGGGGCACAGAACACGGAACCTATTTGTGAAGATTCCTGTTACAATCCCTTCTTTTGCATTTTTTTCCATACCATTTCTATGATGGTAAAGACCTAGTGGTACAGCATTTAGAAGAAGTCTTTTCTAGAGGTTCCAAAGTACACAAAAGAATGTCCATTAGTCATTAGGCATTGCCCTTGAGTGGCCACTATAGCCAGGTCTTAATGAAAGGCCGTTTTCATTCACAGCCACTGATCAACTAAGCCATACACTAACCTATAAAAAAAAATAGTCTGCCAGTGGGAAAAATCAAAATGCAGGCCAAAAAAAAAAACCCACACAATTTAAAAAAACTTTAAATTGTAAATATCAATATTTAAGAAGAAAAGTCAAAATCCAAACTAATTTTTCCTCTATGGTATCAAAATCAATTTATAAAAGCTGGAGAATAAGGTTACATACTTATAGTTGCCATCTGCATATTAAGTCTTGGAAGGAAGGGGTAGCATAAGAGACGGAAGGGGGTTTAGTTTGAACAATTACCAAAAGAGACTCATGTCTTGTTTATCATCATCTCAAAATTTTCAGTGTTCATTAGAAGTCAGTTCTGGGGTATCCTGCAGAGAAGTTGACAGAACAAAATCAAATGAATTTTCAATCAAAAGGAGTCCTCTCCTTACTTCTATTAGCTACCACGCTATAGTCCCGGGGTTTCCTATAACAGAAGGTGAAAGAGCAAAAATCAAAATACAAATCAAGACGGATGACCACAGAGGTATCAAAACCTGTGTGAGGCAGGAAAATGCAAATAAAAACTGCAATGAGATACCACCTTACACCAACCAGTGAGAATGTCACAAATTAAAACAACTAGTAACAACAAATGTTGGTGAAGATGTGGAGAAAAAGAACTCTCTTACACTGCTGATGGGAATGCAAACTGGTCCAATCATTATGGAGAGCTGTGTGGGGGTTTCACAAACTACTAAAATGGAGCTTCCATATGATCCAGCAATCCCACTCCTACGAATCTACCCAAAGGACACAAAAACATTAATTCAAAAGGACACTTGCTATTGCAGCACAAGTTACAATAGGTAAGCTATGGAAGCAACCCAGAGGCCCAAAATAGATATCTGGATCAAAAAGATGTAGTATATTTATATTGTGGAATATTACTCAGCAATCAAAAAGGAAAACTCATGCCCTGTGCAGCAAAATGGATGGAGCTGGAAGGGATCATGCCTGGCAAAATAAGACAGAAAGAAAAAGAAAAATATAAAACAGTCTCACTTATAGGAGAAGTGTAGATAAAACAAAAAAGAAATCAAGAAAAATAGAGAATTATTATAAAGTAAAAAATCAAAATCATAATGCAACTATAAATCAGAGGCATTATGTAGGGGATGAGGAGGGATAAGGACCAGGACAGGGGTGGGAAGAGCACAAGGGACTATGGTGATGGTGCATGGGTGAATTGGTAGTGAGAACTGCACTGGGAAATCATACATTGTACACAAATGAAGGATGATGTAATGAATATATTAAAAAATTAAAAAGAAACAAAAAACAAAACCTGCCTGATGCAAAAACATACATGCTCATGAACTTGGACCTTCTGGACTGCATTTATGGTGCCTGAAGAGGGCTTTAATCCTCAAATGGTGTGCTTTTCAAAACAGACCTTCCTTAACAGGAAGTAGAGTATTAGAACCTTGTTGGTTACCAGTAATTAAACAAACTCAAAAATTCAAAGGGAAAATATGCCCAAAACAAACTGATGTAGGCAAAGTTGCCAGTAGTAAATCCCTTCAAATTTAGTTCATTAAAAACATTCTAGTTCTCTAATCCAGATCTTACCATCATTCCAAAAATCCTCTAGAGCCACAAAGAGAATTGCCAGTTATCTCTCAATCATAAGCCTTCTTTTACCTTAGCCCCCAGGAGTAAATTTGCTTACTTAAGCCATTATTGAACCACTGTGTGCATGAAAACATCCTGAGGTGGAAATCAGGGAATACTCACAAATAAAAACCTAAAGTCATAGAACTGAACTTGTGCTAATAAAGAATGGCACAAACAAAAGCAAAACCTTAGACGACTAAAATGAAAGAGAATAACCAAATTTCTGAGTCCCAGAGCAGTCAGCCATGTGGCTTCAAATGCCATTTTAGATAACATAGACTTTAGAAGGACAGACCATCTACAAGGTTTCAAATACCATCATTTGAGTAAAACTGCTTATTACTACACAGAACAATTCCCACAAAATCAATGACTCTAAACTAATGACTAGAAACCAATTGTGCACATACACACAAAATTTCCATAAGGTAAACACCACTTTTTCTTATCCAAGGGTCAGAAAACATAATTATACATATAGCAAACCTACACATATCTGAGTCAATGAGCTACACACACTAGAGAAACCAGAACCACACTTGTGCCTATGGTAGTCAGTGGCGTGGAGAAGCCAATTTCCCCACAGGAGTGACTAAGCAGATTGTGGTGGGTAAAAATTAGGGTGTAGGCCTGAGGCATAGGGGTGAAAGAATTCACCACAGAGAGTGTGGAGAACAGGAAAGGTGGATTTATTGAAATCAGCCCTGAAGAGAAGAGCTGGGGGTGAGAGAGACAGGAGGATGGAGACAGTCTATACTGGGAGAGGGTCTTGAGGCTATTTTTTATTTTCCAGGCATGATTATCTGAGATATCTGTCTTGATTCAGGACCACAGCTACCCATCTTAATGGTCAGTTCCCACGCAGCCCCATCCACTTCCATTATCCAAGCCCTTCACTGGGCTGACACAGATGCCTTTTCCAGGTCAGGAAATCAAGCCTGTTAGTGGGAAACTGATGGGGCGCCCTGGGAGCTGGAGCCCCCCACCTTCACATGGAGATTCCCATTACGTTAAAACCACCAGTGTAAAGTTTGTGATGTGGGTATGAGTATGATCACCTGAATATACTTTCTTTCATGTTCAATCCACTACCTCTAAAGTGGATAAATTCACTATCTCATGCATTCACAATTATACTAAATATTCCCACTGATGCATTTGGGAATTTTTGTTAGTCTGTGTTGTTTGAGCCTCTTTCTCTATGTCCCTCCATCAAAGACTGAAAGGAAGCATGGAGGCTCTTCCCTTACTCCATCCTGTGCACTGCCAGTGGGTTAGAGGGGGCTGCTAGAAACCAGTGACGACAGCAGCCATGCTCCCCTAAATGTTCTGGGAGATGAATCTGTCTCTCTGGCCAGTGCATCCCTCACAGAGTAGTTATGTTAGGGGGAAAGGATGTCCTGAATGAACTCTGCAGATACAGGTTTTGTGGACTCCACCTCCTACTCCGGTTACTGAAACTACAACTTCCAGCAATACCAAGGGGAGGACTGCAAGGACCCAAGGGTGGAGCTAAGCAGCCATTTTGGGACTTTTGGGGATATATCTATGAGGGAGTCATGTTAGGCTCTCTCTGGCTCTCTCTCCCTTGGCCTTCTGGCTGGTGACTGTTCAGTTTGGCTCTTGATGAGCTTTCAGTGTGCTATTAGAGTTGCAAGTCAGCAGAACTGGTAGGATGTTCTAGTTAACTTGTATCTCTTTCTCTTTCCCTGGGTTGTTTCTTTCCTTTCCTCTTTGTAAATAAACCCATTATTGAACCTTCTTGTGTGTGTCTGCAGTACAATTAAATCTTAAGCACCTGAGTGAGGACCCACAGACAGGCAACCCAGTTAACATTGGATGTGCCCTGTTACATTTTCCAAGCTTGATTCATAGCTTTCTTGGTGGTGCTGTGAACTTTACAATTTTTTCCTACTCAATTTCAGTTCTAACTGTCCAAAGTATTTCTTTCCTTGCAACAAATCTGAACCACTAGTTTCCTATTACAATTAAAATGAAATTCTAACTCCTGTCATGGCCTCTAGCAAGTGACTTCATTATAGGGCAAGGTGAGCAGCACCCCAGAACCCCCAAACCTGCCTGCTCTAAACAGGTTCTGCCATCTGCCACATCAAAACAAAATAGAACATACTCTAGTGTGTAAAATCTTCAATAGGAAATAACTTTATGACTGATACAAAGCAGCACAGGGACACTAAAAGTAGCCAAGGATACTGCCCAAACTGTTTACCAGTCACCTGTGTGTTAGTCACCTGTGTGCACAGCTGCAAAACTACTCAGGTTCAGAAAACAAAAACAATGGCATTTACTTAACAAACCAGGAAAAACAAAGACTGAAGCAAAAAAAAAAAATGGCCACTTACCTCCCCTAAAGCAGTGTCCCGCATTTTAAAGTCCTGAACACAAATGCTCCCAAGATGGCGTTTTCCAACCACTGTGGGCATGAAACACATGGCAGCCAGACTACAGGAGGCCAGTATCCAGCCCAAAAAAGACACAACAGGAAATGCGCTTCAGAGCTGCCAAGATGCCCCAGCATAGAACCAAAGAAGCAACATTGAAAACAGCCGCTGCTGTAATAGCATGGCATGGAATGGAACTGGAAATGGTTTCAATTATTCATCTACTTGCAAAGCTTCCACACCTTCCCTCTCTGAGGTTAGCTGCTAAAGTCTCTCCACATTCTTCAGAGGCCCACAATAGTCTTCTGGAAGATTGGCATAGTTGGGACAGAAGTTGCCAACCCCAGAATCCCTGAAGATGTGAAACCGTTCAAATCCCAAACACAGAATGCAGGGAGCTGCCTCTGCAGTCCTTTATTATGTCTCATTAGCATCTCTACCAGCACCGATACTTTGTTTACATTTTCCCTGAGGCTATGCTCACCAGCACCTCTCTCCAGGTATAACAGTCCAGGTGCAACAGCTGTAACAGTCCAGGTGCAACAACTGTAACAGTTTCTGGCTTCAGCCACCAGTCACAATACAATTAGAGTGCACTAAAGAGAAAAAAAAAGAAGAAGATATTTTCCAAATCAAGCACCCAATGTTTTCCATCCCCTCTTGGGTAAATGCCCAACCAAACAGACTGGGGGAAATAGAAACACTGAAGCCCCAAATTTGCCACAAGTCTAACGCACTCTTTGGTGGGCACCCATAAAAATAAGTCCTAGGACGGACAAGTTAGGGTTAAGTTGGCAGCTTAAGGGACAGTGCAGGCAGCAACATTGGAAGAGTTTTTTAGATAAGGGCAAAGAAATCCAGGAGGGCTGATGAGAACAGTAAACTTTAAGGCTAAAGAGGACAGTGAATTCTAAGTGGTGCAAACCAAAACATACTCCAGAGATGGGGTCAGAAGTCCAGGAGAACTAAATATACAAGGATGGTAATACTTGAGAGAATAATAACTTGGACAGGAGTGGTAAAAAGAGGAACTCTAAAACGAGAACTGGGAAAATGGGCACATCTGCCCAGAGCAGAGCCACTAGGAGAGAAAGCCAAACACAAAAAAGGGTGATGAGACTTTAGAGAAAAAAAATTCAACTATGCCCTAGACACAGGGACAAAATGGCTTCTTTGCCCCTCCAAGATCCAGTGCATCTGGAAGTCTTTGGTTTTTCCTTTAAATAAACTGTTCTTTACTTGAATAAAATTTGCTTCTTTCTGCTTGACTAAAAAAGTCTAAACTCCTTTTTATGGCTTCATGGAACAGGAACCTGTGGTGGTTCAAGAGCTAAATTCCTGACTTTTCACAGCCAGACAAAGGTGAAAAGCAGCAGCCGCAGGTAGCAGGTCACACCAGCTTCAAAAATGGGGCAGAAGGGGGCAGGCAACTATGCCCCCTAGAAGGGAGCATAGACTTTTAGGCAAGTCTAGAAGGAAAAGAGCAAAATAAAAACACGAGCCGTGGTAAAGTCTGCTATTGTCAACCTCTCCATCGATCTCTCACTCACATATCTGTCTCTTGCTTTTTTTTTTTTTTTAAAGATTTATTTGTTTATGCTCAGAACTGGCATACAAGCCAGAGGTTCCAGGGCAGTGAGAGTATCACCAGAGACAGAGTGGGGAGCAAAACAGGCAGATCTACGAAGTACACTGCTGAGGGGAGCAGCTGGCGGGTCAGGAGAGGTCTGCCTTGCCTATGGATCAACTTCACCTCTAGGATCACCTCCAGGGCGGGGGATCTGGGGATAAAGCTTGCACTGAAGGGGCTGTGGCTAGCTTGCAGTGCTGCACTTAAACCCATTGTGCCACCAGGGAGAGCCATAATTTGTATCTTTCAAGTGTCTCCCTACATGTCCCCCCAAGTCCCTATTGCAAGTCCTAGGTGAGGAAGCAAGGGCAGTTTCTTCTTATGTCTCTGTTCCATGTGCCTATTCCAGTTTCCTTCTTCCTCTCCTTCCCAGTCTCTGTTTACTCTAGCTTCTCCTCCCTGCCCAGTTCCACCCTTCCTTTGGTGTGGCAAGGAATCTGGAAACTCCCCTTTCCCTGGGGACCACCCTGTTAGAACTTGGCTCTTGCTAACCCCTCAGCTCATCTGATTCTTTAATTTTTCTTAATTGATTTTTAAATTTATTATTATTTCTTTATTTTGCATAGAATAGCTGGGTGTCTGCCAGAGGGGGATGAGCGAATTCACCAGAGAGAGAGTGGGGTACAGAACAGGTGTATTTACTAAAACACACTGCCGAGGGGAACAGCGGGTGATCGAACTCAGGCCTCATGGGTGATAGCACTGAAACTTAACCCTAGGCCAGCACAGAGGCCCCTCACCTTATTCTTTTCTCTCTTTTGCTCTTCCTGCTTTGGCCATCCTGGCTTCTTCTCAGTCTCGAGCACACTCAGCCTGAGTCATTTCAGCCCCATTCCAAAGGTCGCCTTCTGTTTGGAACTCCCATTTTCCACATGTTCATCTGGCTGCCACATTCTCTCTATTCAGTAGCCTGTCTGTTTCTCTATAGGAGGTACCATGATGTAAAATCACACACATGGACATGTGCATAGGCATGTTTGTGAGCATGCGCCCATTGTTCTCATTTATTCTGTCTCTTTCACCTGCATATCCTAGCTCTCACAGGACATATGCAGCATGTCATATAGTATGTGCTCAGCAAATAGTTGTTTAGTAATTGCTTTAACATTAAACTGTTGATTTACAGTATTTTTACTAGGCTTGGGGTTCCTTGGTCCTTGACTATAGACATAAAAGAATTCAAGCTATGACTAGTCAAACCAAAGCAAAGTTTATTTAGAAACAGTAAACGCAGGAAGAGGCTCAGGTGGGCAGAGTCCATAGATGGACGACTTCGGGGAAATGCCAGGGGTTCCTGGTCTAAATAGGATACAGGGGGCTGCTAACTCCATCCCTGTCTGGGGTTACTGCACAGAACCCATGGGGTGTTAGCCTATCAGTCCAGGCAGGAGTTTCTAAGTGAATGCCACCCCCCTTCTACTATGCTCTCAGGGCATAGTTTAATTAGCCCAGCAGCAGATTGGGGTGGGAGGGGTCCCTTCTTCCCTTTGGAACTACTGGTGCTTTATCAGCCAGCCCCTTTGTTGGTTGAGGTTGGAGGCTGCATTTCTCTCCTCTGGATGTTTCTTGGCTACTTCCAGGTTTTATTGGTTTTGTCAAGTGTTTTCTGGGTTTGATTTTTACAATGATCCTGAGAAGTAAATGTGTATCTTTTCTTATCACATCCATTTTTCTTTTTTATAAATTTATTATGAAGATAATGTTAGTATATAACAGTGTATATTAAGAATAACAGAATCACACCTTTTCATATGTATGTTACCAAATCATACCTACCACCATGGCACCACAGTCTGCTACCATTGTCTGTTGGGCACATGTATACTGTTTCTTGCCTCAATCCTCCCCTTCTGATATACTCATTTACATCATGATATCTAGAGTTTGTTTGGATTTGTCTGTCCCTTTGTTTTGCTTCTCTATTATATTCCATGTCTAAACAAAATCATCTGGTATTTCTCCATCTTGATCTGCCTTATTTCATTTAGCATATTATAGACCCTCAAGGTCTATACATGTTGTCACAAAAGAGAAAATATCATTTTTTTCACTGTTAAGTCATATTCCATCCTGTATTTACATACATTTTCTTAAACTATTCACTTCCTGTTGGGCATTTAAGTTATTTGCATGACCTAGTTATTGTACATAGTGCTGCAATGAACACAGGAGTGCATATATCCCACTGAATAGTTGTTTTTACATTCGCTGTGTAGACACCTAGGAGTAGAATTGTTGGGTCATATAGGAGGTCTATTTTTAAAATTTTGAGAAAATTCCATACTGCTTTCCATAGGCACTGGACCACTCTCCATTCCCAACAACAATGTAACCTAAGAGGATGCCTTTATCTGCATATCCTCACCAGCACTTGTTTTTGGTCTTTTTGATATAGGTCATTCTCACAGTGGGAGGATGGTATTTCATTGTTGTGCAGATTGGTAAGTGATGAACATTTTCCTTGTGCTACTGGCCATCTATATGGTCTCTTTGGAAAAGGTCCATTTAGCTTTTCAGCTCATATTTTGATTATTTATTTTCTCTTTGTTTTTGTTGATCCTGGATATCAACTCTATATTGGTTGTATAATGGGAAAGTATTCCATTTGCTAGGGTGTCACAATCCCCTTCTTTTTTTCCAGAGATAATTACCATTCTGACTCTGTGACCTTTTTTCTAGAAGTTTTATTACCAGGGAAGGCATCCTAGAGAATATAGATTAGCATCACCAGCTGGTCAATCTTACAAAAATGGATTCACACCATTAATGTTCTTTTGTTTTTGGCTTCTTGCACCTACTGTTAAGGGGAAGGATGTCCTAAAGGAACTCTGCAGAGTATTGTGGACTCCACCCCCTACTCCAGCTTTCTGGGCGCTATCCCCTACTCCAGTGATTGGAAACTACAACTCCCAGCAGTACCAGGGACCCAAGGGCGGAGGGCCCAAGGAATGAATTCTGGGACATTTGGGGGATAAATAGGGCACCATTGCAACTCTTGCTCTCTCTCTTGGGAAACAGCTCTCTGGACTGTGTGACTTGGTGTGTTCAGTCAGCCTAGCCTTAAGGTATTCCACTTTAACTTTGTATCCTGCTCTCTTTCCCTTGGTTGTTTCCTATTCCTTTCCCCTTTTGTAAATAAATCCGTTATTGGCCCTTTTGTGTGTACCTGCAGTGTTAACTGAGTTGTGAGCATGCAGGCGAGGCCCCACAGACAGGCAGCCCAGTCCACTCTGGCCTACCCTGTAACACTACCATTGTGAAATTCTTGTTTTATATTTGTAGTTTGTTCAGTTTTGTTGCTGTATAGCATTCCAATGCTGTTTGTTAATTTTTGCATATAATGTACCACAACTCACTGAACTAGTGGGCCATTGATGGGCACGAGTTGTTTCTGGCTTTCTATTCTTATGAACAATATGCCAGAACAGCTTTGTAATGTGCCTAGATATACTTGAGTAAGAATTTTCTCTCAGATATATACCAAGGAGAGGAACTATAGATCTAAATAGACTTATCTTCATATGTGTGTGTGTATATACACACACACACATATCTTTACTAAATAATCCTCAACAACTCTCCAGAGTGGGCATACCAGTTTATACTTTTATCAGTATTAGAGAATTGCTAATTATACACCAACAATTGTTAGTGTCTAATTTTTGCTAAGCTAGTGGATGTAGATTTTTTAGTAATGAGCTCGAATATCTGTCTACTGGCTATTTGGATTTTTTCAGTTTAAAATCATCTGTAATGTTATTTTACCTGTTTTCCTTTTGGAATGTAGTTTTCTTTAGGAGTTGTTACATATCCTAGTTCCTAGCTTTTGTCAGTCATCTCCATCACAGGTATCTTCTCCCACTCTGTGATTTTTCTCTTTTTGATATACTTTTAAGTATAGGTGTTTTGTTGTTGTTTCTTTAATTTGGTCAAATTTATCAGTCTTTTAGGGTTTGTGCTTTTTCTATCAGGTTCCCCTATTCGTTTGCCATACTTTATTGTTCCCTAATTCAGTTGACTCATGAACATTTACGGACAGGAATTCTTTCTTTCCTTCAGTTTTTCTTCTAATTCAGAGTCCACATACCTGGGTCTGTTTCACATCTTAGCCCTTTATCGCAAAGAAGATAAAGATATTTGCTAATAAAGAACTGTTTTTGCTTATTCACTTACTTCCTGTATTGTTCTTTAGTTTTGTAGTACCGAAAATACCAGGTTGCTAGCCTGAGAACAAGAAGCAACAGAGCCCGGGAGGGCGGGAGCCAAACTTCTGGACCGCCCCTTCCTCGGCACTGCGTCCCCAGCGCCCACCTTTCCCCGTGGGCGCGAGGCGCAGGCGGGGCTACTTCCGGATTCACGCGCCAAGCCACCAAGTGCGCCTGCGCCGCAAGGTCTGGCCCCGCCCCCTCTGTGCCTCTATCCGGCCGCGAGCTCTCCTCGCGAGAGACTCAGCGCTCATGCTCGCGGCGGGGGTCGGAGGTCAAGGCGAGCGTTTCCCGGGCCACGGCAGGAAGATGGCGGTGGAGTCGCGCGTTACTCAGGAGGAAATTTAGAAGGAACCGGAGAAGCCCATCGACCGGGAGAAGGTGTGGGGTCTGGAGAGAGGTGGAGTTGGGCCCGGCAGGCAGAGAGCGGCCTAGGGTGGAAAGCAGTGGTAGTTTGCGCCCGGGTGGTTCGCAGGCCTTGGGAAGGGAGGGGAGCGTGGGACCCGCCGCCGCGTTAATTTCTGCCCTGCGGGTCCCGCCTCTCCTGTAGACGTGCCCCCTGCTGCTGCGTGTCTTCACCACCAACAACGGCCGCCACCACCGAATGGACGAGTTCTCCCGCGGAAACGTGCCGTCCAGCGAGCTGCAGATCTACACTTGGTGAGAGCGCGGGCGGGGGGGGGGGTGTCGGGCATTAGAGCAAACTAAGGAATCTGCTTCGTTAGTGAGGAAATAGTCTCCCTGTTCACAGCTTCTGCCAACTTGGGGTCTTTGTGCGCAGTTCTCAGGAGATTACAGGGTTTAGCTGTTAGTTAAAAAAAAGAATAGCGTATATACGTTTAAGGTTGAAACTTTGGGATTGTAAAAAAATTGACAAACAGAGGCGGCTCCCACCATTAGAGCTGCTTGATGTAAAAATAGGTCCAGAATTAAATGCGGTGGCGGCTAGAGGAGCGTGGTAAAGGGGAGTGATACTCAGAGCATTCCCACGTGATGTTAATCCTGATACCGTTGCATTCAAAAAGATAAACAGGAAGTAACTTCTGATCCGGTGCTCAATAGGAAAACTTTTGAGGTGCGGTTAGTGAAGACTTAACCCTGCATGTTATTTTTTCCTTGTACCTTCCAAACTCCCCGGAGTCTAAGAACCGTTACATTCTGCAAGTTTGTCAGTGCCTTGGTATGACACAGTAAAGACTTTTCAGTGGCAGTAGAAGGTGTATAATTTTTTTTAGATGTCTATTGTAGGGCCCTCCCTAGTGGCGCAAGGGGTTAAGTCTCAGCACTGTGAAGCTTTGGGCCTGGGAGCTAACCCACATGGCGTGGTAGACCTCTCCTGACCCTCCCCTGCTCCCTTCAGCAGTGTACTTCTCATTCTGCCTGTTCTGCTCCCCACTCTGTCTCTGGTGAATCCTCTCACTGCCTTTCCTCCCCCCCTCCACCTCTGGCCTACACCTCAGGTCTTGTATGCATGAATAGATAGAATAATCTGTAAAAAATAATAAAATGTCTATTGTGGTGAAATGTATAACGTGACATTCGACATTCTAACTTTCTAGGTATACTTCTTTAGTGGAATTGATTACATTCACATTTTTCAGCTGTTACTGATGGGCTTCTGACCATATGCTGAGAATCAATGAATGAGGTCCTTTGGTTACCTCTGAGAAAGGTTTTGGGGTTTATCATTCAGCAGTAAACTGCTAGTTTACTAAGGAAAGAGACACTTATACAGAGAAAAGTAGACAAAGTTGTATCTAGAAGGGCAGGTTTGTGAGGAAAAGGGAAAGGAGAAGGCCAGCAGAGAGCTGCTGACTTTTGCCAGAGCAAAGAGTAACTTTATATAGTGTTCCTTAGCAACATTCACTCCTTTGGAAATCTATCACATCCAGGGCCTGATTGGATTAATCTGTGATGACTGGCAGTCTCTATATTCTCAGCTTTTAATTATTTCTATACTCATTTCTAGTTTCTGTCCTTGTGAAGCTTCCATCATAATTTTCTACTCTAAGCCACCATCAATATCATCAGTTTCCAAAACTTTTTCACTCCTTTCAAGAGAACTTCTGTAACCAATAAGCAAAAGTTCCCCATACCTTCCTTTCCATAGCCCCAGTAGACGCTGATCCACTTTCAGTGTTTTATATAAATGGTACATAACAATATTTGTGTCTATTTTCACTTGTTTTCAAAGTTCCTAGGTTGTAAAATGTAGCAGAACTCCATTTTTTTTTTGACTGCATAAAATTGGCATGTATAGCTATATACCACATTTTGTTTGCTTACCTGTTGATGGGCCCTTGGGTTGGTGAATGCATCTATGAACATAGTATACAAGCATTTGAGTCCTTATATTCATTCTTATGGGTGTGTGGATCTCTTACTGTCCAAAAGTAAGACTCTCTTATTTGGTATAAGATGGTAGGTTATTTTTTGAGCTTGAGAATGCTAAAATATTTTTCTTATAATGGTAATGACGTTCTCAGACCCCAAAAGTAAGAATTCATACCAAATAAAAAGGAACCTTATAACCAGAAGTGGGGTTGCTGGATCCTGTAGTCATTCTTTGTTTAGAAGTCACTAGACATTTTCAGGGTAACTAGATCATTTGATAATCCCCAGTTCCCCAAAAGTTGTGTAAATATAAGTGTATAACTAGAATTCAGGTTTTGAAGATTGGGACTGTAGGTTTCTTTAGAGGTACTTTGTAAATTTATGTAGTGATGTAATTGTATTATAGTTGAGCATCATTACAGGATAAAAATTTCAAGAAGATGTGATTTACCCCATGGCAAGAGCTATTGGTGAAACTTCTCTGTTCAGAGAGTCAAATGTATCATTGTATCAGGGTTTAATCAGGATAACAGTATAAGATACATATTTAGGATTCATTGTGATCCTTTTGCAGAATATACAAATGTCTAGTCATTTTATTATGTATAACTAAAGCCAGTAGTTATGTCTCCATTAAAGAAAAAAAGACTTATTACAATGAATTGGCTTCCGCAGCTGTGGGAGCTACATAAGTTCCTAATCTAATCAGAGAGGGTCAGCTGGCACTCTCCAGCTTGAGCTGAATTGTCCCCGAAAGGGATGCCTCAACTCTACTCTTAATGCCTTTTCAACTGATTGAGGTAGGCTCACTCTGAAACTTAGGTTTTCCAGGATAATCTCCCTGATTTAAAGCCAGCTGGTAGTAGACTTTACCACAAAATCCCTTTCAGTCATGCTTAATGTTAATTTTGGTAGAATAACTGGTAACTAGAGTGCTACCAACTCAACACATACAAATTGCCCAGTAGGGGTCTCCCTGGTGGCACAAGGAGTTACGGTGCAACACTGTGAAGCAATCTGCAGCCACTGTGGCACAAGTTTGATCCCTGGCTAGGGAAGTGACCCATATGGCATAGCAGACCTCTCCTGTCTCATATACTGTTCCTCTCAGCAGTGTACTTAAGTCAGTGCACCTGTTTGGTTTTCTACTTTGTCTCTGCTGTATCCTCTCGCCCCCTGCACCTCTAGCCTGTTCCCTAGTTCTTGTATGCATGAATAAATAAATCTTTATTTGAAAAAACCACCCAGTAGAATTTCATTTCCAAGCAAGCTCTTGGATTCCTTTCCCGTTTGCTCACGTTTTAGACAAGTGATCAGAAAGCAGCATTGACCACTCCAGCTACTGGTTTGGGAATGTAGTTCTTGGCAGGTAAGGCTTAGCTTGTGAAATCTGCTCTGATAAAAGATAG
>NW_004567111.1:56863107-56863737 GCF_000260355.1 Condylura cristata | reverse complement strand
GGGCGGGTCAGGAGAGGTCTGCCACGCCATGTGGTCACCTCTGGGGCAGGCGGGATGGAACTCATGCAGAAGTGGCTTGAGCTTCTTAGTGCAGTGCTTTAACCCGCTGCGCCACCAGCGAGGGCTGCCACTATTTATTTTTAAAGATTTGTTTGTGCCTGCATATCTGCAGTACAGGCCAAAGGTACAGGGGTGGTGAGAGGAGTCACCAGAGGATTCACCAGAGACATCATGGGGAGCAGAACAGCCAGATTGAAATACACTGCTGAAGGGAGAAGAGGGTGAGTCAAGAGAGATCTGCTTGTGGGTCAGCTCCCTGGCCAGGGATTGAACTCCAGCTGAAGTGACTGTGACTTTAAATCATTGCGCCACCAGGGAGGACCCAGGAAAAGATGCATTTAAATTTTAGAGATGTTAAAATGTGAGAAAGTACAAGTTTTAGAAATAATAAAATATAGTAGTTACCATTAAGGAAGTTGTGAATCACAGTTACGTAGCATACAAAACATAGTGCCTTACATAGCATATAAAACATAATATCTTTGACATTGCTTTTAGTACCAGTAGTCAGAGACTGATAGTTTCTAACATAAATCACAGTTCAGACACATCTCACTGTATGTTATTCTT
>NW_004567111.1:56857299-56862567 GCF_000260355.1 Condylura cristata | reverse complement strand
ATGACCCTGCAGTCGCAGAAGTTCCAAATAGGAGATTATTTGGACATAGCGATCACCCCTCCAAATCGGGCACCACCTTCTTCAGGGCGCCTGAGACCATATTAAATTTTATCTACTGTTCTTCAATTATTTTTCATTCAGTTATGTAAAATAAACTTTCTCCTTTCTTCGTTGCCATTAAGCCTTTAAACTCTGAACAAATTGTATTGCATCTATTTAGGAGTTAGATTTGGCTATGCTTCTGTATGGATATCCATAGAAAGTCCTTATGTCCTATAAAATTTGAAGAAAAGTGCTCTTAGCATTATATGTAAAACTGTATTGTTAAATATATGTATACAATCAGTCTGAGTGTGCAAGTTAATGAAAGTATGGGGACACGGTTTAATATAAAATTTTGGGGTTTCTGCTCAGTAGAGGTTGGTATGTTCAAGTGGAGCAGAACAAAAAAGACTGCATTTAGAAAAAGGATCCCTGTAAATGAAGTATTTCAGAATAAGAACTGAGACTAATTGAGGAAACTGTCAATGTTTAAAGGCTCTGCCTGAAGTGGTCTGCCTGAATCAAGGTACAGTGACATAAAATGTTAGAGGAAGTGTGTGTGGTAGCTGTTCTGAAAATGTAGAGAATAGGACATTTTGAGGACAAACTAGTATAGAGGAAACTCAGGTTAGAACTTAGGGTAAGTGGAGGTTAATCTTAACGGAAAATGGAAAGAGGTGAAAGTCTACTTATGAATAAGGGGAGATGAACCAGGGATGAGGATAAATAAGTGGGGGATATAACCTAGGAGCAGGGGGCTGCCTTTACCTGGTTGAATCCAGTTGAAAGGCAGTGTGCACAGTTGTCAAGTCCAGGTAGGCTAAGTACTTAGACCTGGTTGCATCAGTAGTTTTGCAACCTTAGCAAGATTTTTTTTTTTAAGTTTGTAAAATGGAGAAAAACCTTAAGAATGGTGAAGTGTAAATGTTTGAAACTAATAGCCATAATAGTTCAGTCAGAACTAGAACACTATCTTCCATGGCACTATCAACATTGAAGTTTATATGAACAGTATGACAGTATCTAGTAAGCTTAAGAACCTTTTGTCAGAATTGAAAATGACTTGCAGTATGAAGAATGGTACTAGCAATGATTTTCAAAGATGCTTTTGAAATGAGCCTTTTAAAATCTAATGGTTCTAAGCAATTGGTCTTTGTCGCAAAGTGAGTTAACAGGTAATGAGACAGACTTGAAAGCTAGGTGTAATTCTGTAGTTTACAAAAATCCATAGATTAATTCAGGCTAGATTAAGTTGAATTCTGTACCACATAAAACTCTAAACCTCGGGTATTTTTTGGAGGAGCTATGTATACCTTTCCACTTGTGAGGAAGAAACTGCCAATCGAGGCAGGAACTAAAGAGACCTTTGTAAGCCAGTTTTTTTCTATGATATGAACTACAGTGAGGGCTCTCTTAAAGGTTATTCTGTTTAATACTTGGTTCCAACATGGAATTTTTCCTTTTAAGATCTCAATCTCTGCCCAAAAGTACAGTTAAAGAAGACCTAGTGAATTTATTATTGAAGATGATGCTGGGAAATCAAGGCTGATACTTGGTCTTATTTACCTCTGGCTTTGCCAAGTAACTAAGCTGTTCACTCAAATATGAAATAGAAATAATGATCACATTACAGCACTGTGGTTGGTACTTTAGTACTGACTGTTTATAAAGTTATTTTGGAGTAGAGATTTCATCCCTGTGTAGTGTGCTATATATAGTTATATTGCCTGTATTTTCAGTTTTCTCGCCATGTAAATGAACATATTTTCAGTTACTAGATCTTTACTTGCTAGATCTTAAAGGGGGAGATTAAATTTATATTTAAGTTTTACACACAATAGCTGGGTTTATTATACCCATAGTAATCATTGACTTGGGTGGTGTTTGAGTACTGATTTTCTGTGCAAGTGTGTGAAGGGAAAGTGAAGGAAGAGAGAAGAAACCCTTAGGTTAGGGATTCAATCACATTCCAATTTTGTTTTTGTGAAACAAAGTAAACCCTAAAAATATGCTTATGATCTGAATGCTAAGCTGTTCTAATATTGCGCAAAGGAACTTTTTGTTGAAACTTCAATGAAAACATTTACAAGTGAGATTGGGCCTGGTTTAAACAACAGCTCACAACTGCAGGGATGTGAATCTATGTAATGAATAAATTCAAACAAGATTCAAAAACTACTATGCTTTCAGGTTTTAAAAATTTTCAACCAAGTGCAATCTAGCTTACAATTCACCAGTGCTCACCTGGCAGTGAACTATTAGTGCATGAACCTTTATATAAACCCAAAACAAATCTTTTAAAGAAATAATCCAGTCATGGTTTCTAGTTTCATATCAGAACATAAATGAGTACTGCCTGTCTTGATTTGTATTTTGCTGCTTACATACAGGTTTGTGATGTTATATTTTGGCTCTAATTTCTTGGGTATGCAATAGAGCAAATTTGAAAGAAGTATGTTCTGTAAGAAAGGATTAACCGTAAGTAGACATTTACTCTGTGGAGACAAAGTATTACATTTATTCCCACTAATGACTAGGGGGAATAAACTAAAAACAGCAATTTTAGTACTAAATGCAAAAAGTAATTTTAATAAACTGTCAGCCTTCATTGTCCTATGGAGTTTATTGTAGAAAGATGTTACAATTACCTACTTAATAAAGTTATTCGGAGGAGCCAATAAAATGATGACAATATGGTAGAAGATGAAGATTCAATAGCTGTCTAAAAAAAGACATTGGCAACACTCCACTTTGTACTTTTGTTAAGCTAGCAGGTGAACCCTAGCATAAGCAACATCTAAGGAAATTTAAGATAGGTATTTTCCAACTCTTAAGATCTTAGAAGAGTTGTAGAAACTCAGTTCATGGCATTCCTGATTAACACTTTTTCCAGTTTCTTGTCAGGAAATAAGATATATTTAATGAATGCTTAAGTACCCGGTATGATGTGCCTGGTGATAAATGAAAATTTTAGCATATCCTTTCTCAGATGCTTACAACCTAATAATAAAAGGTATAAATAATGATGATGAAAGATTCGACAAATTCCTTCTGAAGAAGGAATTGCAGTTCTAACTCCTAGAAGGATTTATGCCCTAATTAAAGATACACGAACAAAGGCATCAAGTAGAAATGTCAGAATTCACACAGTGGAGCACTAAATATGTACTAATTTAATTTTGGTTGGCAATTAGGATGAAGAGGAATGTCATGAGAAAAGCAAAGCTTATTTGCAGGTGACATACATAGAGAACACAAAAGATTCCATTAAAAAAATAATTGAAACAGTATGTTCAGGAAATTGGTAGATTATAAAACCACACAAAAACCAGAGGTATGACAGGAAGAAATCAAGGAATGAAAGGAACAATCCCATTTACAATCACTTCATAAAGAAATACATAGGAGCAGATACAAAAAGGAGGTGAAGAACTTAACACAAAACTTCTTTAAAAATAAGTATTTTTATGTAATTTTGTAATCCCTGTGGGCTTCCCACCACCAATTCACCCATGTGCCATCACCATAGTCCAGTGTACTTCCCCCAGCCCATTTTTTATCCCATTCCCCACTCCATCCCCATAAACCATCCCCATAAAATGTCTCTGGTCTACAGTTGTTCATTATTATTTTCTCCCCTGGTCCTTTATATTCCTGCTATGAGTAAAACCATCCAATATTTTCCCCTTTACTTTCTGGATTATTTCAGGACCCATATGTACGATCCCATCCAGCTCCATCCAAGTTGCTGCAAATGGCATGTATCTTTTTGATTGCTGAGTAATATTCCATTGTGTATATGTACCATATCTTTTCAATCCAGTCATCTACTTTTGGGCATTTTGGTTGACTCCATGTCTTTCCTATTATAAATAAAGAAGCAATAAACATGGGGGTGCAGGTGTCTTTTTGAATCAGTCTTTTACACAAACAAAACTTTTAAGAGACATGGCCAATGACACAAACAATGTAAAGATATTCCCTACTTATGGGTGGGAAGAATGAACATTATCAAAATGGCCATCTTATTCAAAGCAAAATACAGGTTAATGTCCCTACTAAAGTTTAAATGGCATTGTTCAAATAAACAGGACATTAATGAAATTCACATGGATCCACAAAAGACCTCACATAGTTAAAACAATGCTGGAAATAAAAGAGGAAGAATGGTGGTATCACACATGCAGACTTCAAGCTACACTAATAAACTATAGTAATTGAAACAGCATGGTACTGGAACAAAGACACAGAGACCAATGGAATAAAATGGAGAGGCCAGAAATAAACTAGCATCTCTACAAATAGTTTATCTACAACAAAGAAGCCAGGAAAGGCTGGAGAATGGAAAGTCTCCCCTATAAATGGTACTGGAAAACTAGACAGATACATGTAAAAGAATGAAACCAGGTCACTAGTTCACACTTTTATGGAAGCCATAAAATACATTCAAGAAAACAGGCAAAACAGTACATGACATAGGCTTTAGAGATGTCTGTGTATTTTACAACAGTAAGGGGAACAAAAGGGAATATAAACAATTAAGACTACATGAAATTAAAAATACAACTGTCACTAGAAAAATAAACACATGCCTTTTGCAGCAACATGGATGGAGCTGGAAAAGATTATGCTTAGTAAAATAATCCAGAAAGAAAAGGAAAAATACCAGATGGTTTCTCTCATAGCAGGAGTATTAACAGACCAGGGAAGAAAATAATAATAATGAACAACTATATACCAGAGACATTTTGTGGGGGTGCAATGGGGAATGGGATCAAAAACAGTGGGGGGAGGGAAATGCACTGAACTATGGTGATGGCACATGAGTGATTTGGTGATGGGAAACCCAAGGGGATTGCAACTGAAATGGAAAAATGCATAAAAATATGTAAAAATAAACTATTATAAAATGAAAATATAAATTTTTTCTTCCTACTTTATTTTTTTTTAAAGATTTATTTATTTGTACAGAACTGGGATACAGGTCAGAGAAGTGGAGGGTGAGAGGATTCATCAGAGACAGAGTGGGGTGCAAAACAGGCAGATCCACGAAGTACACTGCTGAGGGGAGCAGCGGGCAGGTCTGTCACGCCATGTGGTAACCTCCAGGGCAGGCGGGGATAGAACTTATGCGGAAGTGGTTTAAGCTTCTTTGTGCTGCGCTTTAACCCGCTGCACCACCAGGGAGGGCACCTTCCTACTTTATTTATTTATTTTGGATTTCTT
>NW_004567111.1:56839672-56849485 GCF_000260355.1 Condylura cristata | reverse complement strand
TGGTAAGCAGGTAGACTCCTGAGCAAGTCTCCCCGTTTGAGGCACTTCCTAGGGCCTCTCTATGTTGAATGTGCCCATGCAAGATTGTTAAAATTGCTGCATTATCCTAGGGTTGGGCACCTCCCCACCCCCCACTCCCCACCCCCACAGCAGCTTGGGATCCACTCACCTAGCTGTGTTGTCTCAGTTTATATCCAGGGCTTTGTCAGGGCTGCTGGGCAAAGGTCAGCAACAGGTCTGTGGTGTGTCCTCGGGTCTCTGGTTTCTGAGCTGCAGGCTTTTCCCATGATTTCGTTTTCTCTCCCTAGCTGAATTGTCTGTTTATCTCCAGGGTTGTAGCAGGGCTGGGACAAAAGGCTGCTGAGCAGGCACAGCTGCCACCTCAGGCAGTTTCCCTCTACAGCGCTTCCTGGCACCTAGATTTTTAAAGGAGCAGAGCAAGTTGGAAGCCGCTGGCGTTCTGGGATCAGGTCCTGCCCCTGAGGCTTCCCTTATGGGGACTCCCCAATCGCCGGTTCTCCCTTGGTTATTTTCCTTCTAGTGAGTCCAGGGTGTTCTCATTTGGGTTGAAACTCATAGCATGAAAGTCTATATTCCGTTTTTATATAATGCCATGTGAGTTTGGATGTAGTCGTCTCAGATTCTTTATACTGCCGCCATCTTGCCGGTTCCCGAGCTGGTCGAGCTGATCAGAGGATTTGAGAGGTGCCCAGGTGCTCCGGATCGGGTCTGCAATTTCAGCGGTTTTTCCCTCACCCAGGTATTGAGGATCAGATTTGCAGTCTTTCTGCAGCCTGGGCTCCACTCACTGAGCTGAGCCGTACCTCTTTACCTTCAGGGTTTAGCGTGGAGCAAAGTGGCTCCTGCAGCCTGAGGAACTCCCAGGCGCCTGGGTTTTCCTGGGAGTATTCCCCAATCGCCGATTCCCCCTCAGTTATCTACCTTCTAGTGAGTCCAGGGTGTTTTCCTTTGGGTTGAAACTTGCAGTAAGTCTATAGTCCATTTCCAGTCCTCAATTCCTATGCAGGCCTGGACGCAGTAATCTCGGCGTCTTTAACCTGCCGCCATCTTCCCCCTACTTTATTTTTTAAAAAGATTTATTTATGCATACAGACCTGGGGTATGGGCTTGAGGTACAGGGGAGGTGAGAGAATTTACCAGAGGTAGAGTGAGGAGCAGAACAGGTAGATCAACTAAGCATAATGCTGAGGGGAACAGCAGGTGAGCCAGGAGAGATCCGCTGCACCATGTGGGTCACCTCTCTGCCAGGGATCAAACTTATCCTGAAGCAGCTGCAGCTAGCTTTACAGTACAGTGTTTTAACCACCAGGAAGGGCCCTTCTTCCTACTTTAATGCCTTCTCATTTTCCTTTGCTAGATTGCATTGCCTCTTTCCATCTTTTAGAGGAAAGGCCCTCCCTGGTGGTGCAGCGGGTTAAAACACAGCACTAAGAAGCTAAAGCCACTTCCCCATGAGTTAGATTCCCGCCTGCCCCAGAGGTGACCACATGGCACGGCAGACCTCTCCTGACCTGCCCACTGCTCCCCTCAGCAGTTTACTTCATCGATCTGCCTGTTCTGCTCCCCACTCTGTCTCTGGTGAAGCCTCTCGCTGCCCCTGAGCCTCTGGCCTGTACCCCAGTTCTGTATGCACAAATAAATAAATCTTTAGAGGAACGTCAGCATTCAGTCCTATAGTCACTTTGAATACACTCCCCTCTTAAGCTTGTCTACTCTATAGTTACTGTAAATAGTGAATGAAAGCCTCATAGGAGGCTGACTAGAGCTTTACCTTGAAAAAAAAGGGATCAAATATCTTTAAAATAATTTATATTTAACAAAATTATAATTGTGCAATAGCTAGAACTAAATGAGTTTTAGTGGTAATGTTCTCATAAAATGAAAAGTAACAATATGATAGGTCTTTCACATTTGACTTTCAAGGCATAATCAGAAAAAGGGTTATTTTTAGTGTATCAAATTTTCCCCAACTGAGCCTATAAAGCACCTTGTGTTGATTCTTGTCATGTTTCTTCTCAAATTTGTCATTGGTCTGCACAATATGACTGGGTTGTTATTTTCCCTTTGACATTAATCTTAAAAGTTCAATCATGAGCTTATTAACAAAATCATTTTCCAGTTAGTGAATGGGTGTGACGGTCGGGGCAGTGTACAGTTGTCAGTAGTTCCAGAGGCACTCAGGCTGGCTCCTCTGTCCACAGCTGACAGTCCACAGAAGGGCACCTGATCCAGGAAGTGTCAGAGACCATTCCAGAGAGCCTGCCTCATGCTCTACCCGTTGGGAATAGATGAGGAGATGTTTGGAGAGGTCAGCAACCTTGTGGTGAACAGAACTGATTTGAGAGGATGAAATTCATATGAAGTAAAAAGGGGAAAATACCTCCACACATCCTGAAAGCAGGTGAGTCCCGGATTCCAACTGAGGACAGGTCTATTGCACTGCACTTAAGAGTGCACTATTGAAATAAAAGATACAAAAGGCTTTGCCGTTGAGTGAGGACCAGAGCACAGTTCTACTAGGAAGCAATAACCACTCAGTACCAAGAATATCAGGAGTAAGTTTATTTGAGTAGTAAACTAACATTTAAAATTTAAATTATTTATCCTGCTTGCTAATATTTCTTAAGTCACTGTTAGATTAGGCAGGGTAAATCTGAAACCAATAGAACAGTCATGATCATTAAAACAGAATAACTGAACTATGTCATTAATACTGTTATTAAACCATATAAAGGTTAATTAAAAAGAACACTTGACATCAGAAAGGGAAAGAAGTAGAAAGATGTGAATGACAGTCCAGCTCTGGTTTCATCTCATTTGATTGAATCTACAGGAAGTTCTGTAAAAGGATACAAATAAAAAATACAAATTAAACAGAATTTACAACCATCAACAAAACAAATGACAGAACATTGTGGGTATGTATTTTTATACTTAATAAAAGATGGGTACAGGTAGGTCCCAATGATAACTTAAACTTGTTAGTGTGGGTGTCTGAGATACAGAGATCATAAGTTTTATGTCAAAAAAGGGCAACAGATTGTTAACCTAACTGGCAAATGTTAGATTTAAATTAACTTAACAAAATTTACTACTCAAATGTTAACTTTAAATGATCTCCTCAAATAACATGCTTTCTTTAGCAAGTATACTCACTTTCACCAGTTTTCCTTGTTGCCGACATCTTGGGTGTTCTGATCTTTGTATTTAGTAAGGAACACCTTGCTGGGTGGCACAGATTTAACTGCTACTGGGGTAGCTAGGTTTGAGTTGTATTTTGATAATATCTAGAACAAAGCAAATTCCTTTTTATCAAATCATATAAATAAGGTAACAGGAATCTGAAGGCCTAAAAATTATAGAAGTCAAGGAAAATTTGAAGATGTGGGCTAGTTGAAACAGTAGAAATTTTTTAGTGGTAGAGAGAGATGTTTAACAGCAAAGCAGGGGCCCTCCCTGGTGGCACATTAGGTTAAAGCACAGCACTGTGAAGCGATCCACAGCCACAGCAACACGAGTTCAATTTCTAGCTGAAGAGGTAACCCACATGGTGTGGCAGACCTCTCCTGACCTGCCCATTGTTCCCCTCAGTGGTATATTTCAGTCAATCCACTGTTTTGCTCCCCACTCTGTCTATGGTGAATCCTCCCACCCCCGCATCTCAGGCCTGTACCCAGTTCTTGTATGCAAAAATAAACATTTAAAAAGAAAAGAAAAAAAAAAAAAGCCAGCAAAGCAAAGATGAAGATAGTAGAAATATAGCCTGGATGTGTAGGCTGATTTCTTAAGCCTTGTAAAAGGTACTGTGAAGGTTAATGGGAAGAAGCAGCAAAGCATCTGTGAGAGCAGATTAAGTCTTTACAAAGATGTGTAAGAGGTGAAGTAACTACTCAGAAAAAAATCATCAGTGTCAAATAGAGGCTCAAGATATGTCAAGTTCAAGAAATTATACCCTACTCTTAGAACTGTGGAGTAAATGACATTTCTGGTTTGCCAGCAACATCTCCAATGGAAACAGGGTAAACATAGCCCTGGAATAACCTATTTCAGAACATAAATCTAAAGTAAAAATGCCCCTTGAGGACATAAGTATAAAATCACTAGCTTGTATTCAGTTGAGAAGAATCTTTGCCAAGTTGGTCTTGAGAAGGTCCTAACAGCCTACAATTCAGCTTTTCTCAATGCCCCAACCAGCCCAAAGGCAAGTATCTGATTTTCAAAAGAATAGATATATGAAAAAGATAACCTGGAGAACATCTTCTGGAATTGTAGTTACTTCTGGAGGTGTAGGTGTTCTGAGAAGATTCTCATAAGAAGAAATTTTAGGAGAGGAGGGAGCTGCAAAATTCTGAAAGCACTCATCTGAATTTAAGAAGAATGATGTATAGTCTTTCATGTCCAAACCACTTGATGAACAATTTGTTTCTGATAATGGATCATTTGTGGGTACCTGATAGATAAAAAAAGTCATAAAAAAATTATGGTGATAAAAAGTATGGTGAAAATTCTTAGTTCTGTTGTGATTTTTAAGTAGGTCTCAAAAAGAACACTTCTTTTATGAATAAGTACTATATAAAACAAAGAAAACAAACCAATGACATATGAGGACAAAAATGCCATCTTAATTACTTGGGAAGTTCTAGTTTGAACTAGAACTTAATATGAAAACTATGTGGACTTGTTGGCTGAACTGATTGGGATGGATTCATCCACTGAGTCTCAAACAACAGTAAACTTGACAAGTCAGAACATGGATGAGTAAAAGTGTTGCCACATGCCCTCATTCCCA
Organism: Condylura cristata; assembly: GCF_000260355.1. NCBI lineage: Eukaryota > Metazoa > Chordata > Mammalia > Eulipotyphla > Talpidae > Condylura > Condylura cristata. The sequence goes on along the minus strand of NW_004567111.1, from coordinate 56,844,675 downwards.
AGGAGAGCAGATTGGAGATAAGCATGGCATTACACTCATGCTAAGACCCACTGGGGAAGTCACCCATCTCCCAATGTTAAAATGGAGAATAACATCAATAGAGAGCCTTCTGGATGAAAAGAAACATAAGGGATGTATGGACTGTAAATGGGAAGAACAACAAACAGATAACCCGATACTTCAACTGGAGTCCAGCAATTTATCTATAGCTACAATGCCTAATATAGTAGCCAAAAGCTACAAAGGATTATTTAAATTTAATTCCAAATTAATAAAAAATATTAAAAATTAGTTCTGAGTCATATTTGTGAATACGAGTAATTAACTTAGTAGCTAAGTAGATGGCAGTAGATGGAATATTTTCATAGCAGAACAATCTAATGGACAACTTAGTCTACTTCATTGTCTAAACTTTTCACACTAATTTTAAAAGGCTTTTGATTATAGTAAATTTGTTCAGTGAGAAAAACTTGGATTGAAATAAGCACAGAAAAATCTCCCATATATCTATTACCCGTGGGTAACCACATGTTGGCAATATTTATAGTCATTTATGCCAACCATATGTTGGCATATTTATAGCCACTTTTTTTTTTAACATAAAATGTGTGTGTGTGTATAATATATTTTTATACACGCACACATATACACATTCCACCATTAAATATTTCTTGAAAAAATCCTTTTTTATACATTATTTTTCAGAACATATGATAGTTACACAACACCAGATCTTACAGATACAACTTATATTTCATGTCTCCATCATCTGACATTTGGATTGTTTTCCATGGTTTGCTTTTATCGATAATGCCCTTCTTTTCTCTTGTCATATCCTTATCTGAGGTATTTTGTCCCAATGTACTGTAGAATAAATTCTATGACATGATTGAAGGGTATGATGAATTTTAAACTCTTGATATATTCTGTTAAATCGCCCTGCAGAAATATATTGTAAGTATATTCATAAAGGCTACATCACTCTTAAATTTTTAAAAACAGACTGACTGAGTTGGGAAATAGTAGTGTATCTCAGTCATTAGGTAAAAGAGCTTTGAATTTTATGGAAATTTACCAAAGCTGTACTGTTCTTTGTAGAAGGAATTTTCAAACCAGGAGTGCAGAATGTAGGAGCCAAGGGGGAATTTGTATATTCAGCATCTAGAAGATACATGGAATGGTGTAAAAATAAATATTTGAAAACAAAGTAGTAGTAAGGATTTCAACTTTTAAATTATAATACTGATCAATATAACTTGTATCTTTTTAAGTTAGTAAATTCTAGAAATTGGGCCTATCTGGTGTCCCAACGGGTTAGGTCTCAGCACTATGAATCTATGAGCAGCCACTGCTGCACAAGTTTGATGCCCAGCCAGGGATCTGACCCACATGAACTGTCTCGCCCACTGCTCCCTTCAGCAGTGTATTGCAGTAGATCTGCCTGTTTTTCTCCCCACTCTGTGGTAAATCATCTCACCACCCCCACAGTTCTTCTAAATACAATCTTAAAAAAAAGAAATTTTTGAAGTTATAACTATAATGTATTCATAACTGGATAAAAAAAGGAAAGCCATCGTATTTATATATAATTATTATTAACAATAATAAAAGTTCAGTAAGGTTGCAAAGTACAAGAGAAATATAAGGAAAATGAACAGTTCATGTAAAAGAGCAACCATTAAAAATATTAATTTGAAAACATTTTCACAATTTTACAACACAAAAGGCAATAACACATAATTCTATTAAACTATACAAACTCTTTAATGTAAAAATCAAATTCTGATGAAAATAAAGGGAAGAAAAGGGTTAGGGAGGGGGTCACTACAACGCAAGGAATTTGGATTTGCTGGAAAGACATAGTAATTAAAACATGTGACATTACCCAGGGACAGAAAAATTGACACCTAGAACAAAAGAGATCCTAGACACAGAACCACTCATCTACAGATATTTGGTATCTGTAACACATGGGAGCATAAAAGCAATCTTTAAAAAATATCAAAGAGGGCCCTCCCTGGTGGCGCAGTGGGTTAAAGCACAGCACTAAGAAGCTAAAGCCACTTCCGCAGGAGTTTTATCCCCACCCACCCCAGAGGTGATCCACAGGGCGCAGCAGACCTCTCCTGACCCGCCCACTGCTCCTCTCAGCAGTGTACTTCAACAATCTGCTTGTTCTGCTCCCCACTCTGTCTCTGGTGAATCCTCTCACCACCCCAGCACCTCTGGCCTGTACCCAGCTCTGTATGCACAAATAAATAAATAAATCTTAAAAAAAAAAAAAAATCAAAGAGTAGTCCCTGATGGCACAACAGGTTAAAGTGTAGCACTATAAAGCTATCTGCAGCACAAGTTTGATCTCCTGCCAGGGCGGTGACCCACATGGAGCAGACCTCTTCTGGTCTGCCTGCTGCTCCCCTCAGCAGTGTATTTCAGTAGATCTGCCTATTCTCCCCACTGTGTCTCGAGTGAATCCTCTCACCCCTACACCCTCCAACCTTGGCCTGTACCCAAGTTCTTGTATGCATAAATAAATAAATCTTAAAGAAAAATCAGAGAAAAAGTAAGCATCTAGGAAAAGTGATCAAACTGTCAAATTTCTCTTAAGTCTAAAAACCGGTAAGTGCTCGAAAAGATGGAGAAACAGGTGGGATTTGGAATTGGTTGGAAGTATTTCTGTTTATATCTTAGATTCTCCAAACATTTTAGACAAATACTGGACATTTGAGATCTGTTTCCCTTTTTCTAGTATGGGTATAGTTAGACTCACTTTCTGAGGATGTGTGAAAATTAAGCTTAATGGCCTATTCTCTGGTGAATACTCTCACCCTGTCACTTCTGACCTGTAGTCACTTCTGTTCTGTTTGCATAAATAAATTAATCTTTAAAAAAATAATTATTCAAAGAAATCATGAAGCTCCAAAATTTATTCCCTATCTTTTATGAAAACAAAATATAAAGATTTTCTTTTAAGTTCCTCTACATTTTAAAAAATATATACAAGTAGTAGCTCATTTATTATAGGGTATGGTTTATGTAAGAAATATAATACAGAGCTTTAATCAGTAGACTATAGCTAAATGGGGGAAAATACTGTTAGCTTTATATAAAACATAAATGAATGAATATATGTTTTTGGTTAGTCTTAAAAACAAGCAAGCTGACAAATACTGGCTATTATCCTTTTTTCTGGTACAAAGTTCTGCTGACCCAACGCCACAACAGTGAAGGCAAAGATAAATAGATGGGACTATATTAAGTTAAAGAGCTTCTGTACAGCAAAAGAGACATTACTAAAAACAAACAGAAAGATCACTAATTGGGAAAACATTTTCTCACACAAAAGTAGCGATAAAGGACTGATCACAAAAATATACGGAGAACTGATGAAACTCAACAAAAATGAAGTAAACAACCCCATCAAAAAATGGGCAGTAGAGCTAAAAAGACACTTCTCCAAAGAGGAAATGCAGATGGCCAACAGGCATATGAAAAAATGTTCAACATCACTCGTAATAAGGGAGATGCAAATTAAAACCACAATGAGATACCACCTCACCCCAGTGAGAATGGCACATCTTCAAACAACTAGCAACAACAAATGTTGGTGAGGATGTGGAGAAAAAGGAACTCTCCTGCATTGCTGGTGGGAATGCAAACTAGTACAACCACTATGGAAAACTGTTTGGAGGTTCCTCAAACTGCTAAACATGGAGCTTCCCTATGACCCAGCAATCCCACTCCTAGGTATCTACCCAAAAGACACAAAAACACTGATTGAAAAAGATACTTGTACCCCCATGTTTATTGCTGCTTTATTTACAATTGGAAAAACATGGAAGCAGCCCAAATGCCCAAAAGTAGATGACTGGATTAGAAAGATGTGGTACATATATACAATGGAATATTACTCAGCAACCAAAAAAGAGAAACACATGTCTTTTGCAGCAACTTGGATGGAGCTGGAAAAGATCATGCTGAGTGAGATAAGCCAGAAAGAGAAAGAAAAATACCGGATGGTTTCACTCATAGCAGGAGTATAATGGACCAGGCGAGAAAATAACAAAGTTCTGCTGAACTTGAACAGCTCTTAATTCAATGTTAGAAATTTAGGAAGGTGCAGAAGGGTATTAGTAAGACAAAGAGTCTGAAAAGAATATAGTAAAAAGGAACTTGATATTTACACTTACCGTTTTTTTCCAACTTCTGTACTATGAAGCCAGGAGTGGCAATGAAATTATCATTGGTTATTGGTTCTGTTTCTATGGCCTCATCCCTGGCACAAAGCACATGGAAAATGTAGGGTTAAACAGTTAGTATTAAACCTCAGGGTAAAAAAATTAATCTTACTATGTATAATCAAGTCTACATTAATGTTTATAGTTCTTTTCTGTGGCATAGAAATTCCATGGGACACTTTGTTTTTAAATCTATACCCATTGTACAAAAAAGTTAAGGACTAAATTTTGTATTGATGGCTTTTATTAAGAAGTGGGTTAAGAAAATCTCATTGAAAGACCAAACTCAACTCATTAAATACAGGAATTATATAGTTCATGTATTCAAATCATAATGGAATAGAACTTTTTTTTTTTAAGATTAAAACAGGTCCATTTTGGAGTTCTATACTGTTTTACTTACTATAGTATATATATTTTAATACCTAGTTCAAATATATTTACTATTATTTTTCACTATTTTCTTAGCTATCCTTAACTTTAGTCTTGCAAATAATTTTATAATTATTTTGTTAAGTATCTCTACATTCTTCAACTTGTCCCTCCCATTCTCCAACTCAGAAAAACTAATTCTGATGCTTGTTATAACTGTATGACATCTTTAAATTATAGCACAATTAAACATCCTAATAGCAGTCATTTCATTCGAGAATATATTATCTATCTTTGTAACTCAGAAATCTTTTCTGATTTTAATCTTAATCAGTCTTTCACCTATGACTGGCATGAGTATTTTACTCTTTCGGTGCAATTTTTTTTTTTTTT
>NW_004567111.1:56828192-56839042 GCF_000260355.1 Condylura cristata | reverse complement strand
CCGCGCCATGTGGGTCACCTCTGGGGCAGGCAGGGATTGAACTCATGGGGAAATGGCTAACTTCTTAGTGCTGTGCTTTAGCTCGCTGCGCCACCAGGGAGGGCCTCGGTGCAAATTTGAAAGGATTTTCCTACTATATTTACCAACCAGATGTCAACATAGGAAAGCATATTTTAAAAATGATTATCTCAGAATCTCTTTCTTGAGCTTTTATTATTTCTAGCTATTTTAGATGTGACCTTCTTGAGTTGCTCAGGAACAAAACATGGCCTAGAAATACAACACAGAAATGCTTACTTTTATTTATGATCTATTTTATAATTAGTAAAACAATATAACACTCATCATTACATTGGCCAGAGCACCAAGAGTGATGCTGAAGTTAGATGGTGATAGACAACTTTCATATTGCTATGTTAATGAAATATCCTTCTACTTATTTGCCAATGTATTTAAGTTGAAGAATGTGTGTCAAATTTTGATCAAATTTTTTATTTGCATCTAATGAGGTTATCCTAATTTTTTTTTACCAAATCAAGGAAAGAATATATCCTATAAGTTCTCAAATATTAAACTATTTTTACATTTCTGGAATAAGCTTAATTTGAAATTGTCCATCATATTTTTAGTATTACTGAATTTGTATTTTAACTAGGATTTTTACAGCTGAAAAATTTATATTCATAATGCAGTTTGGGTCATAGTTTCTTTTGTGTACTTTTATCAGTAACTGTGTCAAAAAGAGTATATCATTTATAAACTTACTCTACTTTCAGAAAAGAAACTCTAAAAAAAGTCATCTCCAATAAAATTTAAATTACAAAAAAAATAAGAGTAGGCTGGATTTAACCTGTGGCTATAGGTAGCAGACTGCAGTTCTTACTAAAGACCATCAATTTCACTGTATCTTAATCAATTTTAAGGTAGTTTATATTTTACTAGTAAGGAAAAAATAGGATAACCCCTGAAGACCCTCAGGGAAGCTGTTGGTATCTGCACTGCAATGTGCATCTCCTTATCAGAAAAAGAACCGTTACAGAAAAGATGAAACAGGTATATTCTCTGAAATTATGGAAGAATTCATCTAGAAAACCACCTCTGCCTAGAAACTTTTGGAGTAAGTTGTTTGATAACTTTTTTAGTTTTATTCTCTGAGTTTTCTACTCCAAGTTGATGTTGATAATTCTAAATTATTTTTGAAAGTATTTCATTCATCTGTGCTTTCCAAATTTCCTGATACTACACCCTCTAGCACTTCTAATAGCTTAATTCAGTCCCTTAGTTCTTGCATTTGTTTAAATAACAACAATTCTTAAATTTATCAATTCTACCCTTTTAAAGATCCTTTATAGTGCTATTTTATATTTAGTGTTTATTCTTTCACAAAATTATGGTTTTTCCTGACTCTTAGTTAAATGTTCAACTTAACTTTGTTAATATTTATAGTTCTGAGAAATATGGATATAATATGAGCTATTTTCATTTACATGGTAACACTTTAATCACCAATTCTAAACCATACCTCACAACCTCGCTGATCTTGCATAAAATTCATCCCTGAGCTTCCAAATCATATTCAAATACCTTAGCTTAAGAGCACTTCTACAGGTATCTCAAAATTAACATATAAACATACCACTTCTACCTCTAAGCTGTAGCTATTCCTATCTTCAATGTTTTCTTTACCATGATACCAGGCAACAAGGCAGATTTCTATAGTTCATCCTATATCCCCTTCTTTTCCAAAGTCTCTATAGCAAATCAATCACAAGTACTTACTCCTTTAATTTTATCCTTCAATACTTTCCTTATTCAGTCCTTATCACTGCTACAGAATCTAACCTGAGGAAACCAATAACTCACACTTTATTGTACTCCTATTTCATTGGGATATTAAGTATCTAAAAAATTTTTTAAATGAAAGGTATTTTCAGCAACATATTTTTCCTAGAGAAGTCAATGAATGCCAAAGATTCAGAAAGTTAGATAAAATATGCTTTTTAAGAAAACTATTACCTTTTATTCTTCATATTTTTCAGTCCCATTGTGTAATCTTCATTTAAACACATAGTATATTCAGAGATACCAAAGTGTTCTAATTTAGGAGTCACACATTCAAAATCATCCATCTTTAGTGCACATTTTGGAGTTTTTGGCACTTTAACTAATGACTCTTTGGAAGATGGAGTTAAATTTTTTGGTTCTTCCTTATGATTGTTTACTGACTGTAGAGAGCTTGGCATAGCATGGGATATCATGTACCGCTCAAGTCCAAAATCTGAAAGTTGTGGACTTCGTGGAGATTTCTCAGAAACAGAAGTGCCTGGAATAGCAGGATCAGACAAATCGTCCTTCACATCAGATTTCTTAACATTTTCATGCTCAGTGGACTCTGGTTTACAGTCAGTGACTGTTTGTTCATCCACTGGGAAAAAAAAAAAAACACCAAAGAGGTCATATTCTGGTCAAACATCAAACCAGGAAATCTTATATACTAAAATCACATGAAATATGTGCATTTAAAATGTCCCAAACAAGCATAAGGATTTCCTCATTCTTTAAAAGTTGTATTTCAGGCCCTCCCTGGTGGCGCAGCGGGTTAAAGCACTGCACTGAGAAACTAAAGCCACTTCCGCATGAGTTCGATCCCCGCCTGCCCGGGAGGTGAACACATGGCGTGGCAGACCTCTGCTGACCCGCCCGCTGCTCCCCTCAGCAGTGTACTTCGTCGATCTGCCAGTTCTGCTCCCTGCTCTGTCTCTGGTGAATCCTCTCACCCTCCGCATCTCTGGCCTGTACCCCAGCTCTGTACAAATAAATAAATAAATCTTTAAAAAAAAAAAAAAAAGTTGTATTTCAACTGTTCCTTTAGTAAATTTCTGACATCTTAGTTATGTCACCCAGATCTCATTTTGATGACACATTAGAGAAGTAAACTATAGTATTACAAGGTGGAAAAATCAATAACTACCTTATACGGTCCAATTTCCTTACTTTCCTTAATGTCATTTACCCATCTTAATTTACTTAAAACTTTTTCCTTAAGTACATTAACTGCAGTGTGGAATTTAGTTATGATCTAGATTTAATACAAAATATAATGCTGTTTTAGATTTTTAACTAATAAATGCCTAAGTTAAAAGAAAAACACCACTACACAAATACAAATTTCTATTCTTTCAGTCTGGCACACTTTTATCACAACCTAGTTGAAAGAAATATATTAGAAAGACCGTTTCTCAACCTTAGTAAGTTACTTCCGGCTCCAATTCCTATATGCTTAATCACAAAACAGCACATTTCAGATGAAATAATTTACTAAAAGCTTTTCTTTCCCCCCACAATTCTTTTGGCATTTCCTAGGTAACTAATGGTTAATTAAACTGGCATGGAACTGAAATTGGGAGTCAAAAAAATCAAAGAGAATGCCAAAAAAGAATATGAGGAGTCTTTTGTGTGAGACAATCTAAAGTCAAAAAGGAAAACAAAGACTGTGATGAGTATTGAAATTAGTCACTCACATATATAGGTATAAAAATAACAACAGCAGGGCCCTCCCTACTGGCACAAAGGGTTAAAGTGTAGCACTGCGAAAGCCAGCTGCAGCCACTTCAGCACAAGTTCAATCCTTGACCAAGGAAGTGACCCACATGGTGCAGCAGACCTCTCCTATCTGGTCCTCTGCTCTCCTCAGTAGTATATTTCAGTCAATCTGCCTGTTCTGCTCCCCACTCTGTCTCTGGTGAATCCTCTCACTGCCCCCGCACCTCTAGCCTGTATCCCAGTTCTGTATGCCTAAATAAATAAATCTTTTAAGAAAAAAATAATCGTTAACACTGGATGTTAGTTAATACACGCCACGAACTGTTCTAAGCAAATTTTGTCTCCTGTAGCCCTTATATAACCTTAGGTACAGATATTATTAACATCTTCACTTTACAGGTGAGAAACTGAGGTATAAGGTTAGGTAATTGGTCAAAGATGATACAACCATTAAATGTTAAAATGAGAGATTTGAACTTAGGTAATTTAGATCCAAAATTAGAAATTTTAGAAACTACAAAGCTTAGAAATTACTTTAATAGACTGCCAATTTATATAGCCCAAAATCATTTTGCAGAAAAGGAAACAGAAATGAAAAAGTATGCCTTATAATTGACTTCTCAGTTATCTAAACTGTAAGGGTGAACTAGAAGCTAAATATTCCTAAGTTAAATAGATTTATATTGCACTTTTCTTTCAACCAATGTTGTGTTTTTTCTCATCTGGCATTTCAGAGAGCAAGGGATGTCTTCCTACTGCACATCGGGTCAGTAATGTACTCAGCACACAGTGAGTACACAGTGATCAGAAATGAAGATTAGGGATATGACGGCAATGTGATAATGGCAGAGCCACGGCCACATCTATAATATACTTATTTAATTATGTTGCCTTCTTTTTTTAATACTAAAACAAATGCTGTGAAATAAAATTTATCACACCTGAAGTTTTCTTGACACGTGGATTATAACCATACTTCTGGAAAAACTCTCTAATTTTCATGATATCCAATGAATTTTTTTTCATCAGTACTTTTGTTGCTTTTATGAAACCAATGTTTTCTTGACTTTCCAACTGTGCTTTATCAAGAAGAATACTGACATCATCCTTTTATGAAGGGAGAAAAGTACATTACATTATGAAGAAAGTACATACATTACAAATTCTCTAAGTTTTGACTAAGTTTACTGTGCTATTTTAATTATCGCATAAAAACAATAAATTAACGTTGCAGAATACCTTTAGAACCTGGACTTCTGAACGAAGGTCATGTAAAATTCGCATTGGAAAATCTTCAAACTCTCCAATATGAATATTGAAAAGAAAAAGTACAATAAGAAAAAAGGGAGAAAATAACATAATTTAGTACAGTTTTTTAAAACATTTCCTTGTAATTTATATCCTGTCAATCTCAAAGTGTGAAGGCCTTTCTTTACTGAATCAAGAAGATGTGGTATATATGCACAATGGAATACTACTGTATTCAAACAAAGATAAACTAAACATTCAACAAAGAGAAACTAATGCCATTCACAGCAACATGGATGGAGCTAGAAGGGATTATGCTCAGTTAAATAAGTCAACAGGAAAAGAAAAATATTGGATGGTTTCCCTTATAGGAAGAACAAATAAGGGTTTAAGGGAAAAAGTAGCAACAATAAAAAAAATACAGCAAAACAAAACAAAAATAAGCAGACAACTAAAATCAGAGACATTGTGCAGGGGAGGGGGAGAGGGATAAGAATGAGGGAGGGAACTGTGGTGATTGTTCACTGGTGAATAGTGGTGGAAATTCTATGGGGCACTACACCGGAGAAAAAAAGCAAACACTGCAAAAGAAGTGAACAGTGATGCAAAATATGTACAAACAAAGTCTTAATAAAAACAAAAGCATTTACTAAATATACGTAACAGAAAAATGCTGAAATTGTTGTGAATATAGCTTGATTAACTGAATACACATGCTTAACACTCAGATAAAAAAGGAAGGTGGCAAAGGGAGAAAAAGGGAATGCAATTTTTTCCTTTATAAATACTTTTTAGGTCCTATGTTAAAAATTTTTGTAAACAATAACACATTTTCTTCTGAAAACTTTATTGTTTTGCCTTATGATTTAGATACAATCCTTCTGGCATTGATTTTTGTCTATGGGATTAAGTTAAGAGCAAGATCTGTCCTTTGTTTTACATATCTGTGTCCTCGTGACCTGGCACCACTTACTGAAAAGACACCTTTTACCAGTGTGCTGTCACCTTTCTTATCAATAACTTGGTCATGTGCAAGATATGAAAGCAAAATTGTAAAGGGCTATATTTCTCTTTCCTAAAATATAGCTCCTTTGAAGAGCTTTTTCCACCTGTTAAAAGTTGACCAATTTTCATTAGGGAAATGCAAATCAACACCACTGTCATATTCTACTTTCATTCATTAGAATGCTATAATAAAAAGAGACAATAACAAATGTTGATGAGGATGTGGAGAAATTGCAACTCACACTGTTGGTGGAAACCTATTTCCACTTTGAAAAAGTTTTGCAAAAGTTGCATATGAATGTTTACAGCATTATTTATAAACCCAAAAAGTAGAAACTCAAATGTCCATTAAACAATGAATAAACAAAATGTGCTACATATATCCATACAATGAAACAAATAAAATTAAGCAATAAAATGTGATGAAGTGCTTATACATATTATGACATGGATGAACCCTGCTAAGTGAAATTAAGTCAGTCACAAAGATTACAAATTACATGATTCCATTTATATGAAATGTTAAAATAGGCAAGTATATAGTAACAGAAAGGTGACAGTGGTTATACAAGGTTAATGTGGCAAATGGTGATGGGATTACAGGGAATAGCTGTTTAGCTGTTTACGGGCACAGGAGTTTCTTTTGGAGGTAACTAAAATCTAAATTTATTGTGATGACAGTTGGTTAAACTCTGACTAGACTAAAAGCCACTAAATTGCATTATTTAAAAGATGAATTTTATGCTACTTGAATTACATCTTAACAAGTTAAAAAAATTAACCTAGTTAATGATTCATCATTAACCTAGTTAGTGATCACAAGAAATGAAATTTTTTTGTGATCTTTCTAATTATCACAATTCTCTATTTTCTGTTAAGACATAAGGGTTAAAAATTTTTTTTAAATCCAATAATTAATTATTTCGTGAAGTCAAAAGAAAACTCAGAATTTGTCTACAGAGATAATACATTGGTAAGAAGGTAAGTTAGGACAAGTTTTGTGGAATGCAATTCAACAAATGTCAAGAGTCCAAAATGTTAGTACAGTTTTGTGTCTCCTATAGTATCAATTATGTAAAAAAATCAAAGAAAAACAAAGCTACTCTAAAATTAAGAAAAGCAGAAAGTTGACTATTAATAGTGGTGTCTTCTGATAGGAAATATTTTTCTTCTTTCTAATTTTCTACATCTCAAAGTATTTGTCATACACATTGTTTTTACAACCAAAATATTTTTAAATGGCTGGAAAACTATTCATAATGTAATTAAAATAAAAGGATTCTGTATCTACAGGATGCAATACATTAAAGTACAATTATGACATATATAAAGTGTGAAAATCTGAATTACGCTTGCAACAACTTAAAAAAATCTTTAATACAAAAGTATATAAAACATTATTAATAGTGGTTTGCCATTGACTCAAAGAGACACCTGTACCCCCACGTTTAGTGCTGCTTTATTTATAATTGGAAAGACATGGAATCAACCCAAAGGCCCAAAAGTAGATGACTGGATTAAAAAGATATGGTACATATACACAATGGAATATTACTCAGCAACCACAAAAAAAAAATAAACACATGCCTTTTGCAGCAACATGGTTGGAGATGAAAAGATCATGCTTAGTGAAATAAGAGAGAAAAGCAAAAATATCAGATGATTTCAGTCATAGCAGGAGTATAATGGACCAGACCAAAAAAAAAAAATAATAATAATAATGAACAGCTGTATACCAGAGACATTTTATGGGAATGGAGTGGGGAGTGGGATCAAAAACAGTGAGGGGAGGGAAGTGCATTGGACTATGGTGATGGCCACACGGGTGATTTTGTGATGAGAAGCCCATGGGGATTACAACTGAGATGGAAAAAGACACAAAATGATGTAAAAATAAGTTATTATTAAAAATAGAATTATAATAGTGGTTTGCTTTGTTTATGTAAAAAAAAGGCAGTATTGTGAACTACTATTTGCGTTGATAGTATGCGTTGTTTTGGAAAAATACGGACATTTACTGCAACGGTGGGTTATTTAGGAGAGACAAAGTCACTGCACAAGCAACGAACTGTGCTAAATAGAAATTGTTTCATTTTGTTTATAATATACTTTTACTGATAAGGGCACATTATGCGTAATTTAAAAACAAGTTGTGTACATTTTTTATCATTGTGAGTTTAATGTGTCAATTTAGGCTCTTATTCCTAAATGACACCGTCTTTCTTCGTGACGTTACTACTTCCAGTACTTGAGTAGAGCCTTGTGGTTTAAGTAGAATTAAAAGCAGGGGCAACACTCTTGAGGTATCTTAAGAATGAATGAAAAGGTAGTACCGGCAGCCCTAAGGACTAACGATAAACACCCAGCATTTTGACAGGTGTAACACCCCCACCCCGTCTCTCTCTAGAAGCTCTCCTCACCAGAATAAATAATCTTTTCTGCAAAATATTATTATTTTTAATTTTTTTACTTATTAATGCCCTGCTAATACACCGCACTCGGGGTTGTGGGCGCGGTCCCGGCCGGCGCGAACCCCAACGCCCGACAGCCTCGCTTACCGCTTTCCTCTCCGTCTAGCGCTCTCTGCAGCCGGACGGTCTCGCAGTCTAGGGTGACGGCCAGAGACCGCAGTTTGCCGTGGAAGCTCCGAATCAGATCCATAAGGAAAACCACGAGCAGGACGCTAAGTTGGAGACGACCCTACTTCCCAACTCACCGCCCGCCGCTAGTTTGAATATCTTCGCGTCGGAAGTAACGTGATTCCGTGAAGTCGCGCGTCTTTATCGCGATAGCGAGAATCTCGCGAGAAGGGGGCGGAGTTTTCGACAGGCGGGCGCGTTGCAGGTGGTGTCCGGTGACTGAATTCTTGGGACCGCTCGGTTTATAAACCGGTGAGTTACGGCTTATGGTGGCGCTGAAGGAGTTGGCTATTTGTGCCCCCAGTTCCTCCGTGGTAGCGGGCGCGTTCTCGGGTGCCCCGGGCGCCGGGAGGGGCACGAGGCGGGGCGCCGCTAGTGCCATTTGGCCGTGTTCCTTTGCAGGCGCCATGTTCCTCACCGCCTTCCTCTGTCGCAATCGCATTCCCGGCCGCCAGTGGATCGGGAAGCACCGGCGGCCGCGGGCCGTGTCTTTCGTCGCAAAGCAGAACATGGTTCGGCGCCTGGAGATCGAGGCGGAGAACCACTACTGGCTGAGCGTGCCGTACCTCACCGCCGAGCAGGAGTGCGGCCACGCCGCGGCCCGCAGAGCGGCGGCCTTCCAAGCCATCAGAGCGGCCAGCACCTCCAAGTTTCCCGCTCACAGGTTGGTGGAAGACCAGCTGAGCCACCTCAATGTCACCAAGAAGTGGTCCTAGAGCTGAGCCTTCGCCCTCCGATCGCAGGACTGCCCTCTCTACCGGCTCCTGAAGCGGAAAGTCTGTAACACTGGGAAACAGCTTTTGAGGCAGAGTCTTAATAATAAACAGCAAACATAGCGAGTGTCTGCATAGCGGGGCTCCAGGCGCTAACACTACAAAGTCTAAACTCTGTTTTGTGTTCTCCCCCCTCTACCTGCCGAGAAAGATTAAGAGGAGCATCCTGGGTCACAGATGATAAATATTTTGACTGAAAGCTGCAATAAAGCTCCACTGGTTTGGTATCTGTACTTCAAATGTGAGAAAACTTGGGAGCCTTATCGGGCTATATTGCATTCCTTATCACCCTGTGTAAGCAAATGAGAAACAGCAGTTGTAGTTAAGCACTCTCCGGAAAATAGCATTTTCTTTTGGAATTTGCTCGTAACAGTGGGTGTTTAAATGAAGAATTTAAATCAATTCAGAATTGCTATATGAAGATATATTTTAAAAAACTTATTTATTGGGATAGCATTAATATATCGTACAACCCACCCGTTGAAGATGTATGTTTTTCATAAACAATCTTTTCTGAATATAAGTCAAGCACTGTGTTACTAAATACAGTAATCTTATCAAAAACTTAGGGATGAGAGCAGTTGGATGTTAAGCATAAAATAATTGAAATACGTACAAGAAAAATTCAGTCCCATTACCAAGAGATAATTCTTGCATTTTTTTTCTTTCAGCTTTTTGTTGCACATACTTGCTGAAATTATGTGAATAAATAGAACTTAGAATTAACAGCTCTAATACTTTAAGATCCCAGTGCATATTTGCCCATTGTTTTTCCAGAAAGGTATCAAAACAACAAGATTAATGTATGAGAGTGGTAATCGTATTTGCCATCATTGAGTCTTATTAAAAATACCACATTGTGTCTTTTTTTTTTTTTAAAGATTTATTTATTTATTCATACAGAACTGGGGTACAGGCCAGAGGCTCAGGGGCGGTGAGAGGCCTCACCAGAGACAGAGTGGGGAGCAGAACAGGCAGATCGACGAAGCACACTGCTGAGGGAAGCAGCGGGCAGGCCAGGAGAGGTCTGGCTCGCCATGTGGTCTCCTCCGGGGCAGGCGGCAGGCGGGAATCGAACTCATGCGGAAGTGGCTTCAGATTCTCAGTGCTGCGCTTTAACCCGCTGCGCCACCAGGGAGGGCCTATCTTTTCTTTTTAAGAAAAAAAAAATAGAAGCAAATATAATAAAGTAAAAATGAAAGCAACAGCTTTAAACCAGAGACATAGTATAGGATGGAAAGTGGAATGGGATCAAAACTGGCATGGGAAGAGTGCATAGGACTATGGTGATGGCACAAAGGTAAATGGGTGGGAAGCCCACAGGGATTAAAACTGAGATGAAAAAATGCACAAAGTGAAGAATGAAGTAAAAAATAAGTAAAACATGTTATTTACGTGGCTCATTACTAATAGATATTACTCTGGTGCAGACTTTTTTTTTTAATTGCACTAATGTCTGATGTGATACTGAATACTTAACCAAAAAAACTATCTTAATACGTCATGTTTTTTGTTAGTATAGAAATATTGGAATGGTTTTTTTGGTCTGGGCATATGAACCTTTTAGTATCAGAGATTTTACTATAACCAGAAATGATGATAACTGATAAGTTTGGAAGAAAGTGAAGCATGAAATGTTGGT
>NW_004567111.1:56822360-56824052 GCF_000260355.1 Condylura cristata | reverse complement strand
AAGTGGCTTAAGCTTCTTAGTGCTGTGCTTTAACCCATTGCGCCACCAGGGAGGCTTTAATTACTTTTAAAAAGTAATTAAATGTACGTATATACATTTTACTTAGCAATGTCTTGTTGATGGATTTCAACTTTCTTTTATTATTAATAAAGGTATTATGAATATATCTGTACAAGAATGCACTTGTCTGGCCTTATGTGTACACTTTTTCATGACAAAAACTTACGAGCTAAATTTCTGGGTTGTCCAGTAAGTATACATCATTTTCTTTTACTTGTTTTTAAATTGAGATGACTCTAGTTTACAACACTGTATGCTACTCAGAGGTATAGAATACTCCTTCAGGATGGGTTCATCACCAGAGAACCCAGGTTCCTCCACAATAGTCCCTTTGGCACTATACCTTGCTCTCTATCATCCCCCCTAACTCTTTGGTAGCCTCAACTTACAGTCTGGTTTGGTTTTATCTGAACCTTTACTTCCCTGTATTCCATATGTAAGCAAAACCATCCTGTATTTGTTTTTCCCTTTTATTTTCACTTAGTATTATTCCCTCCAGTTACATCTATTATACATTGTCACAAATGGGAAGAGTTCTTTTTTTTTAATTTTTACAATTATTTAAATGTTTTTTTTATTTTTTTTTTTTTTTTTGTTCTTTTTTTTTTAAAAAGAAATTTCCAGACTATTTACCAAAGTTTTTACATTCCCATCAGCAATATATGTAAGTTCCAGTGGCTCTGAATTATCTCCAATACATTGTATGCTCAGTTTTTCCACTAAGATCTGGCACAAGACAAGGAACTTTACTTTCACCACTACTATTCAACATATATTGAAAGTCTCAGTGAGAGGAATTAGGCAAAAGAAAGAAAGAAATGAAATCCAGGTTAGAAAAGATGTAATGTGATCACTATTTTCAGATGACATGATAATATACGTAATATTACACATGTATATGATAATATTAGTATACATGTTATGATAGTATTGGTATACATAATAATATACATGTATATGATAATATACATAAAAAATAATCAATTGGCAAGATATGAAATCAATCTGCAAAATTCAGTTCTATATGCTATCAACAAATCAGAAGAGAAAGACATCAAGAAAATAATCCCATTTACAACTACCTCAAAAAGAATTAAATAACCTATGAGTAAACTCAACAAAGGAGAATACACTGTTAAAAGAAATAGAACTCACAAAGAAATGAAAAGATGTCCTTGCTCATGGTTTGGAAGAATAAATACTGTTAAAATGGTCATCAACCAAAAGCAATATAATAGATTCAATACAATAACTCTCAAGACTCCTATGGCATTCCTCAAATAAATGAAAAAAAAAATTAACTGAAATTCATATGGAGCCACAAAAGACCCCAAATAGCCAAAGCAATCCTGATAAAAATATAAAGTCTACTTTTATACTCTGTGTTTATCACACACCCAAATTTCAAAACTATACTACAATAGTAGTGTGGTACTGAGCAAGAATAGATCAATAGAATAGAATTGAGAACCCTGAATTAAATCTGTACATTTATGGACAGTTATTCTATGACAAAAACAATGCAACTAGATCTACCTAGTTTACACCTTGCATAATAAAATAACTCAAAATGGGCTGAAAGCCCACTGCATGACCTTCTGGTCTTCCTCCACTGCTCCCCTCAGCAGTGTA
>NW_004567111.1:56820571-56821585 GCF_000260355.1 Condylura cristata | reverse complement strand
AAAAAAAAAAGGGCCAAAACTGGGCATAATACCTAAATAAAAATTCTCCAAAGAAAACATCAAAACAGCGGGCACATGAAAAAATGCTGACAATTATTTATTATTAGAGAAATGCAAATCAAGACCACAATAAAATACCACCTCACACCTGAAAGAATGGCCCATTTCCAAAACCCCAGAAAAAAGTGCTGACAATGTGGAGTAAAGGAAATGCATATTGACCCAGCCTTTATTGATTGGAAGCAGTGTGGAGGTCCCTCAAAAGATTAAAAATGAATCTGTCATACAACCCAGGTTAATTTCTACATCTAGGCAACTACCTGAAAAATTCAAAAGTACATTTTTTTTTTGTTTTAAAGATTCATGTATGCATATTGAACTTGGGGTACAGGCCAGAGGTGTAGGGGCAGTGAGAGGATTCAGCAGAGACAGAGTGGGGAGCAGAACAGGCTGACTGAGAAAGTACACTGCTGAGGGGAGCAGAGGGCAAGGCAGGAGAGGTCTGCCACGCCATGTGGGTCACCTTTCTGACTGGGGATTGAACTCATGCTGAAGCGGCCGCGGTTAACCTTGTGTGCTGAGCTTTAACCCATTGCACCACCAGGAAGGGCCCCCAAAATACAAATTCTAAAGGAGATTTGTACTCTCATGCTTATTGCAGCACTACTTACCATAGTTAAACTATGGAAACAATTTCGGTGCCCAAAAACGTATGAGTGGATTAAGAAGATGGGACATAATAGCACAATGGAATAATATTCAGCAACGAGAGAAGATAAACGCATGCTATTTGTGGCAGTATGGATTTAGCTGTAAGGGATTATACCAAGTAAAATAAATCAGAAGAAAGATAAATACCAGATAGTGCCACTGATAATGTGAAATACAGAAAAACCAAACTGAGGGGTACATATAAAACTTAAAAAAAAGCCCTCCCTGGTGGCACAGCGGGTTAAAGCACAGCACCAAGAAGCTAAAGCCACTTCAGCATGAGTTCGATCCCCGCCTGTCCCG
>NW_004567111.1:56779790-56819442 GCF_000260355.1 Condylura cristata | reverse complement strand
ACACATTTTTTCACTTCAAATCATCTAGAATCTAGATGTTTAAAAAGATTTTAAAATATGAACATCAAATGTTAACTCTACAGTTGTTTGGAGTAAGATGCAGCAGCTAGGAACGACGGTTATAAGCTGAAGGTGTCTCTGAAATATATTTTGACAAACTCTTTCCTTCCTATTTGTCTTTCAACCTATCTAATGGATCAAAGTCAGGCATGATGCGATACAAAGGTAGATTTAAACTTCTCTTGTCTTTCTTATGAATTTAATAAAAAAAAGTGTATAAAAATAATTTACATTCGTTGTATTGAAAACAAAACAAAACAAAACAAAAACCAGCACGGAGAATCCTGAGCAGAAAAAAGTTTATTTATACACACAAAGCTTGATTTAGCTTGTTCAGTAAGACAAACTTGACCGGGCCATTTCTTATTTATGGGTAACCACTAAGTCCTTATCACGTAAGACAATCTTTGCGACAATCTACTTCTCAGCCTCATTCCACATTTTGGTTTGAGTATTTTGGTTTGCAGTTCTTTCTAGTGTGTGCACAATAAACTTTTATTAAACTATTTCAGTGATGCACTGGCTTTCTCTGTTATTTCTAAGCTTCTGACATACAAAATTAGCACATAAACATTTCTTATATATACCACATAGGCAGCAATATTAAAGTATGCATTATTCCCTTCTTTACTTACTGAAAATAATAAATTTGAGTGGTTTAACATATTCTATTAGAAACAAAATCTAAGAAATATTTTATTAGCCCTACTGTACTACATCTATATTTTAAAAAGTGAACATGTCAAATATTCAAAAAAACGAAGTATTTTAAGTGAGGGCCTATGTGTAGTCACTGTATCCACTATGAAAAAATGTTTCTGATATATTTTGGTGAGGACTATCCCGCCCCCCGCCCCCTATCCTGCTTCTCTGCCTTCTGCCCCTTCTCTCTGTAGTGAATGTTAGCAAAATGCTAACATTTAAAAAAATTGTACGTTTAGCATGCTGACCAGCCTGCATGTAGGCAGCTATGTGTCATAAACAAGGGTTGGGGATTTATTTTAAAAAGCTGAGGTCAAAGCGTGTAGCAGCTTGTCCATATTAATATGCAAAGGTTTATTGCGGGTAACCTTCCATATGGATGACTGTCACTTCTGGATGGTCCACGGAGGCACATCACAAGCTTACAATTCTTGCCTCTGTACCAAGAATGTCCAGAGGCTACTGATGTTTCTGGCTTTCACCTGCCACCTGAGCACATGATGCTCTGGAGAGTAGGAACTGGGTGATTTTGATGTTTCAGCACGGAGGGTTTCCATATGACTCTAGGGGTCAAGCATTCAGGGGATGGCAGGACTAGTTGTGGCTCTGAGCTCAGAATTTTTCAGCTCTCACCCAATCTCTGGAGCAGCTCAATGAGTAGGTTAAGTTGGCATACACGGCTATACAACATGTAGTTCTAATCCTCCATGGGACATTATATATGTAGGTTTCTGCGATGTGATTTTCTCACGTTTTCAAGACCTTACCCACAATGATACTTCAATTTTTATTATATATTTATGTGTATACACACACACACACACACACACATATATATATTGTACATATCTATGCCAGTATCAAACCCTTCTTTAAGTGACTTCATGTTGTCTGGAATACAGTTAACTTAAATTTCCTAACTGACTGACATTGGTTGTCCTTACCTACTGCCTTCTTAAGACTAACTTTATTTGCATTTCTCTGAGGGGGGCTGCCAGTCCAGAGGTTAGATATAGTGAAATGACACAGGACCAATTTTTTTTTTTTTAAAGTTAAGGGCCCTCTCTGGTGGCGCAGTGGGTTTAAAGCACAGCACTAAGAAGCAAAAGCCACTTCAGCAGAGCTCCATCCCTGCTCCAGAGGTGACCACATGGCGCCACCGCAGACCTCTCCTGACCTGCCAGCTGCTCCCATCAACAGTGTACTTCATCGATCTGCCTGTTCTGCTCCTCACTGTCTCTGGTGAATCCTCTCACTGCCCCTGCACCTCTGGCCTGTACCCCAGTTCTGTATACATAAATAAATCTCTAATAAAAAAATTAAGCCATTTCTCATATTTGCCAAAAGTGCCATTGAAATTCTCAGCAACACTATCATCATAGACAAAAATAAAGTTCCTGCTATTTTTCACGACTTTCTTTGAGGTTAAGCATCTTTTTCATACTGTGATTGGTGAACCCTCATTTATTCATGTGGGTTCTTAAATTTCCATGTATTCAAATTTGTTTTTCTTAATAGCATTATGTCTGCTTATGAATCTACTGTACCCAGGTTTTCTTGAAATGCCCATTTTCATTTTCTTCTTGCTGGTATACAAAATGGTGAATTATATGGGCATTTTATTTCCAAGCTTCTCAAAGATTATTGCAAAGCAAATATAAGTTTACCAAATTAAATCAAAAGCATATTATCAAAGTAAAACTTTCAACATTAAAATATATTTAGGCAAGTGGTTTTTTTTTTTAAACATTACTTTGTTAACCATTGGCAATGCTCTATATGACATTTTAAAACATTTTTTAAAGATGTGAAATAATAGTTTTTTAAAAGGTTTATTTTATGCATACAAGAACTGTGGTATAGGTCAGAGGTGTGGGGAGTGGGTAAGATGATTTGCCAGAGATAGGGTGAGGAGCAGGACAGCCAGAAATATTAAAATACAATGCTGAGGGGAGCAGTGGGTGAGGCAGGAGAGGTCTGTTGTCAAGTGGGTCACCTCCCTGGGGAGGACTGAACTTGTACTGCAGTGGCTACGTATAGCTTCATAGTGCTGAGACTAGCCCCTTGTGTCATCAGGGAGGCCCCATAATGTATTGTTTTTAAAAGTACACCACAACTGTAAAATTGAGGCACTTAAAAATCTACTTCATATACAGGATGGGGTAATTTGTTACACTAATCTTTCCAACATTTTCAAAGAAACAATTCCTATGTTTAATGTTAAAATAAAATGATACTCTTAATTAGAAAATCAAGGTATTGGGCCTTGAATTCTACTGCTTCATCCACTTTGAAAAGACAAACTCATCAATTTGTTGGCATTTTGGACCAGGTCACAGGAAAGGTTTGAAATATAAGTGTCTGGTCAGAAAAACTTGATACTTGCAGGCACCTGTTTATTATTTTGTGCTTGACAGCATTCCTCAGCAATCATTTTTCTGGGTTTGCTGAATGAATTGCTTTCTGAAGATGTTTGCATATAGCACAGTGGAAGCTCTGCAGTCACCTCACTGTCACAGATGGTCTTCATGCCAGCCTCTAGCTTGAGCTGCACCACTTGGCACAGGTTGCTCACCCTGGCCCTGGAAGACAAGGCAGTGGGACTGGGTTGACATGGCAGGTGAACCAGGGTAGTCCCCTGCATGAGGGCCTGTTTTCATTTTTTTAATATCTAAGTCCATGGGTCATCTGGAATTATTTTTAAAGATTTTATTTTTGTGCAGAACTGGGGTGTAGGCTATAGGTGTGGAGGCTGAGAGGATTCACCAGAGTGGGGAGCAGAACAGGTGGATCTACTGAAAAACACTGCTGAGGGAAGCAGGGAGGGAGATGGGAGAGCTCTGCTACGCCATGTGGAGCAACTCCCTGGCCAGGGATCAAACTCAAGCGACAGCAGTGGCAGGCTCAGACCTAACCCACAGGCCACCAGGGAGGCCCTGGAATTTATTTTCATGTAAGGTGTAAAAGATGGAATTAAACGTTCCTCAAATGGCTAGCACATGGGTCCATGATCTATATGTCTAAGTGACCACTGAACCCCTCATTTTTCCTGTCTGGAGGCAACCCCATTAAATTAGTGTGTGGTCGTTAATGTATTCTTTTGCCTATTAACCAGTAGGTGGGAAACTTAACGTTTTTTCTAGTTTTGTTAATTCAAACAATGCAGCAATGAACATACACATAAAAATCTCTATTGACAAATAGGGCCCGCCCTGGTGCACAGGGGTTAAAGACACAACACTATCAAGCTACGGACAGCCACTGCAGAATGAGTTTGATCCTGGGCCAGGGAGCTAATTCACATGGCACAGCAGACCATTCCTGTCTCGCCATATGCTCCCCTCAGCAGTGCACTTCAGTCTGCCATTTCTGCTCCCCACTGTCTCTGGTGAATCCTCTTACCCTTGCACCTCTGCCTACACCCCAGTTCTTGTAAGCATAAATAAGTCTTTTAAAAAATCTATATTGACATACATACCGCATAGTGCACAAGTAAATCTACAAAATTCCTAAATATAGAACTCCTTAAGAAAGCTTTGTATTGCCAAATTGTTGTCAAAGATACTCCACTATAAATTTCTATTTCCACTAAAATGAGTGTTTGACCAGTATCTTCCAACTTTGGGAGAATTTTATAGACTATGATGCTCATTTTCCTTTGAAAACAGAGAACCAAATCTAAAGTATATGAATTCATTACTGCAGTTCTCTGGAACTTCAGGCCTCATTTTATAGGTAGGTAAGGAACACACAGAGTTATCAATCTATTGAGTTATCTAGTATTAGGCTAAATGAAATCACAAAAGACATACAGTATTCCAGAAAGCACAGAGAGGTTAACTTCATTTGCAGGCCATGGGGAAGTGAGATGAGAGAATGCTACTGGAGTTGGAAATCCTGGATGAGAAGAATCGCCTTACATGGAGAATGGACAGGGAGAAGACATTCTTGATTGAAGAACAGCATTCAATGAGCTAAGCAGTGAATGCAGTACTTAAATCCTTTATCACTGGAAGGTTTTGATATGGAGGGATTGAAGACAAGTGAAATTAATTTCACGTGGTTGTTAAAAATACCCATAAAGAACTCTTTACAGAAAAGAAACTAAAGATCTAAGTTTACATCCCTCTAGTACCTGGGGCACATGAAAGAATGAGGTAGGTTAAAAGAGGCCAATATTATACAACTTTTCTAGAAGAGTGAAACAAAGCTTATTTTGAGAAATGAGAAAAGGCCAATATGACACCATTGACACCATCTGAGTGTCAAAATGGCCTTCTAGCCATTTGGTAATTTATCTTCCCTTATAAACCCTAGTGTTCTGGATTAGCAAAATAAAGGTTGCTTCATGTCTTACCTCTATTGGTTTGGGAAAATATACTGAAATTTTACTGGTCTGGAAACTGGGTGGCATAGCTCTATTTTATTCAGCAGGCTCAACTATTAAAAAAAAGTCCCTTTGGAAGGGAACTAGAACATAAATGCCATTAAATAGTTCTATGTAAGGTAAAATTTGTTATTCGCAACTTGCCAACCACAAGTTAATGATATTTACAATGATTTGAAGATATTAACAATTCTGAAGTGACTTCTGAATTGAAAGTTACGTTCAGTGAAAGTTAAACCTTTTGAAATAAATCAATCTATTACTGTCAGCTAGGTAAATTATAATTTTGTTATACTGATAATGTTGGGGAGAGAGGATGTCCTGAACCAACTCCATAAACTCAGGTTTCTTGGACCCTACCCCTACCCAAGAGATCCAAAGCATTAAGAACAGCAAATCCCATGTCATAACCACGGAAGGGAGGATTGCTGGGAACTAAGGGTGGAATTAAGCTGACAGGATTAGTATATAACCAGAGACATGTGGGCCTTAGGGGTGGTTGGTTTTCAGGCGCTACTGGGGTTGCAGTGTATCAGGGTAGGTCCAAGGAAAAGGGGTGGTTCCAGGTTCCCTGTCCCACCCAAAAGTGGATAGAGTTGAGCAGGGAGGAGAGAAGCCAGAGAGGATAGTGGAGAAGGAAGGAAGGAAGGAGGATGGGGAGCAAGGAAGAGACCTGAGGGAGGCACATAGAGCAGAGGAGACATGTGAGAAACTGCGCTTGCTTCTTGGTCCTGGACTGGGTGAAAGAGATGTGGGTTAAAGATCTGTAGGGAAATTAACAATGGCAGATTTTATCTTGACTTTACTTTTTCTCCCAGATCTGTCTGGTTGTTTCTGACCCTTCTCTATGGGTCCTCAGCAGAAGGTGCTTTTAGACTTGTGGCAGGCTTTTGGGCCTTGATTGGGCCTGTTTGGCTGGATATTTATCCATGAGGGTTTGGGTAACTTCGGGTGCTTGATTTGGAAATGATATTCTTTGTATTTTCTGTATTGCAAATTAATTGTTTTAAAGTTCTTTTCCATTAAAGGTCTTGTATGTTTTGTCTTGATGTGGTGGATGGCAGAACCTATTTAGAGCAGGCAGGTTTGAGGTTTCTGGTGTACTCCATCCCTGTTCTATAACACCAGCTCAGCAAAACTGGTAGGACAACTCTCTGAGTTGTTCTTCTCTTTGTTCCCCCTTTTTGTAAATAAACCCTTTATTAACCTTTTTTCTGTGCACCTGCAGTTGAATCTCATTATAAGTCCTTTTTAAGCACAGGGGTGAGGACCCATAGACTCAGGCCAACCCATTTCATACTGGGGTTGCCCTGTAACAATAATACTTATTTTAGATGTGGTTACTTACCATAAACTATTAGCCAGATGTCTTTCTCTAACTTTACTATCAGATTTTCAAGGTGATGAAAATAATATTCTGTCACTTGGCAAGTACCACTTTTTAACAACAACAACAAAAACTGGTGCAAATATAGAACTTTATTTTTATTTATTAATAAAGTAAATCATTATGATTAAAGTTTAAAAATATTCAGCCTTCATGTTAATGTAGGTTAAGCCACCAAAAAGACAATGCAGAATTAACAGTAAGTCATGGTCCAAGATTATACTTATGAGAAACAAATACAAGATTATAGAGCTTGATAAGTAAAGACAATCAAAGAAAACTGTATTTCAAATTTGTTTATATAAAAACATATTAAAGATCACTTTAAAATAGCATCAATCTTTTTGTTTAAACAGGCATAGCCTCATCTGCAGCATGTACAAATATAATACACTTAATAGCTTTCTTAATCTTTTAATACAAATACAACTCCTTTTGCTTTTTTATGCAACCCAACAAAAAATATAAAGTGATTAGAAAAATATGAACCTTTCTGAATCTATATTGCATTTTGAATTCAAACTGGAAAATATGGTCATATGAAACACATGGGTCATGTCCCTATTAGATATGGTCTTATTTTGGCTGAAGTGCAAAAATATGAGTGATTTCTTAGTAATAGATTAGTTTCTAATACCTTCCAATGATAATAGTGCTAGTCCAAGGACAAAATATAAGTAAAAAGTATTTGTGGTCACTGCTTACTCAGTGCCCCAAATATGCAGATCCTAACACTGAGCCTAAAAATACATTTGCTTTGAAGATTACTAAATGGAAATTTCACATGTTTGAGAATGTTTAATTTAAACAATCATGTAAACATAGTCAAAACTCTGCTTCCTAAAAAAAAAATTCAAGTAAACATTGCATATTTGATTTAACCTTACAAGTTATGAAACATTTGACTCTAACCACAAAATATGTAAAAATATTTAAAAAAAAAATCATCCACAGAAATGGTGAAACTAAATCTTGTAAACGTGTTCATGTTTACTAACTACATACTACAGCTGCTCTTTGGTTTGGCATAATGACACTGGTCATAGATTCTGAATGTTCAAGCAAATTTGTACCTACTTAAAACAAATTTCCTGTCTAATTTGTTTTTAACAGCAAAGGCAAGACCTGAAATTCAACTACATTTTCCATGCATATCACCATACAAATTTTGAAGAATGAACGATAGTACTACCAATAAATCTTGACAGAGCTTCATTTTTACCTTTTTCCCCCCCAAATTGTTGACATCACTAATATCCTTGAAATTCCAAAGAGGCAGCCTTTTTCTGATTCCCCTACCACGTATAGGCCTTTGTATAGTGATGAATGGTCACTAATATGAATAAATAAAATCAGCCCAATATTTAGAAAGCGGCAAAATGATGGCCATAAATGAAACCTAAGTAGGCGCTACCCACTCAGAGGAGGAAGCTTTTTCCAGTTCCTACAAAGGCCCTTGTGGTCCTGTGGAGGTCCACTGATGTGTCTTAAGTAAAAGTCTATAAACTGAATGTTTCTGAAAAAACATATTTACTATGTTAATCAAGATAATGTTAAATAATAAAAATTAAAATATCTGAGAAAGATTACCACAAAAGTGCTTGAACAGGTTAAGGGGGAGATTATGTTTCCTTCAGCTGTTAATGAGGTACATGCAAATCTTCAATCTAAATGTACAAGTATTCACAAAAAGGATAGAAAGCATTTCTGAAAGTGGTCAAGTAAGTTCAGACAATTACTGTTTCTTTATAATATGCAGACTGCCAAACTGAAGTGTTACATTTGGTTGGAAATGTAATTCTATTACTGAAAAATTTTTTAGAATCAAGATATAGCTGACATAAAGGTAGATTAATGCATAATGTAGCATTCCAAGCTATATTTTCAATACTACAATATAGTATTTCAAACTATATTAACTTATTCCTTTGGTTCAAAGGGGGAAAATATTACTTCCTTTTAAAATTTAATGTTATCCAGTGGAAATTTAATATTAGCCAAATCCTATAAATTATAAACTTGGAATAGCTGACTATAAAGTTTATATTACAGTAGAAAATTATAGAGCTATCTTTAGGATAATGGTTTGGTGCATAGAATGCATTCCAAAAATATTTGTTTGGATGAATGAAAAAGATTATTTTTCAAAATTTGGAATTGAAGAATGTCAGCAGTCATTCTGTCCAACTCATTCTTAACAACCCCTTCTTCCTAATCCCATTTACAGACCGGGAAACTATAACTGTTGATACATGTAGGTGCTTAATAGTTAAGATTAATCTCTATCAACTAATGGAAGGAATCAATCATTTTGATTTGTGTATAAATTTGACTAAAGAGTATAAACAAGGAGTAATATTTCTATATTTCTCCTGCATAGTGTACAGTATTTTTCTTTATAGTTAATACAACAATTCCCCTCACCCAGACTGGGTTTCAAAAAGTAAAAGGAGGTATGTGTTTAAGTTAGAAAGGGGCTGCTGTTACAAATTAGATTTTAAACTCAACATTAAGATTACAACCCATTTCTCAGCAATGGGAAATTTTAAGTGACTACCCCGAATTTCTTTCCTAGGAGCAGTGTTATGCTAAGTAGTCATACTCTACTTCAAATTTCCTTTTAGTGTAAGATAAAAAGTTACCGTAAAAAGTTTCAAGGTGATTTTTAAACATTACCTAAATATGAAAGATAACATAATAAGTAAGTTGTATTCTAAATACCTTAGGACTGAAAATATTTTTGTTTAGTCTGCCTTTCTGGTTTTTTTTACTTTCCTAGACACTTCCACCTACTCCTACTGAGTCTAAGAGCACATGTAGCTTCTGTGTTTCTCTGCTCATATAAATACCCATACAAGTTGAATAAAAAAGTAATTGAATAAAGCAGAGAACCAAAAATATTTTTTATACTAGCTAAGATTGGCACAATACTACACTGCATGGTTGTTATTAATGCTTATAACTAAGCCTTCAATGAATTATACAAATGGCTCCTTGTTTTAAAATGTTATATTTAAATATATCTGAATCCTTCTGAGTGTTATTTTATAGCCAATAAAAAATCTTTATTAAAAATGTTATAAAGTATAAAAAGGTAATTATAAATGAATAAACATCCAATTTTTAAAAAAGCAATTATTTTCTTTTTCTTTTTTTTTACATAGTACTAACAACAGTCGCTTGGATATTATTAATCACTTTCAGCTACCATACTGCTCTAGAAAACAAATTTCTACCTTGCGTTTCTAGAGAAAATTTATATGGGTACTAAGAAACAACTCTAATAAAGTAACTCAGGTATCAAAAAAAAGTGTGCCATGTTAACATATGATTTGATAGCTCATACTATAGCATTTTATATTGTGTTGTTTACAAAGTAAAATGAAGTCATTTTGTAGCTCTAAGTCAATGTTGCGTGAATGGGCATTAAGATTAAGGCATCTCCCTGCTCTGGAGTAGTACTCTGTGGATCCAGCAATCTCTACAAAGGCTTTCATTTAAAAAAAAAAATACCTCTCTCTCTATATCTACATATATATCTATATTTATCTTCTGTTATACTTCACTTTAATTCCATTGATTATTTTCTTGCAAATAAAACTGAAAATACCAGTCTGTAATGCTTTCATATACCTATAAAAACAGAAAAAATTGAATTATTGGTTAAAACTTGACTTTCTATTTCTGAAAATAAGAATTATTAATTAGTCCTGTGGGTTAAGATATAGAGCTGTTAATACAAGACAGAAAATAAATCATGCAACTAAAATTATAACAATAAAGATTTATAAGTACTAAATACAGGGTATTATTGACTTTCCTCCCCTGAAGCAACTCAGAGAACACTATCTCAAGAAAAGCAGATTCCAACAGTTCTCACTTACTGTTATCTTTGACATAATGTGCATAGACATCTTGCCCATACCTTTCTAAGCCCTATATCCACTGTGGGCAAGTACCCACAGCCAAGAGTCACAGGAACTTAGTTTCTCAATAATCAGAGCATAAGCTATCATTCTGCTCATGCTAAGAAGAAATGTAGACCCATGACCAAGGACCGCTAACTGAAGACTGGCTGCTACACCAGTTTTCAGCAGCACTAATTGTGTACATGATTACCACATGCAGTTTCTCTTCAGACCCAGCCCATTTGCTCTGAGGGCTGAGCCCCACCCAAGATGCCTCTGATTTGATTCTGCCTTGTTCTAGGTTCTGGCAGTAATTCTGGATGTCAACTACATAGATCAGAATGCTAAGGATAAACACTGGGCAAGGCAGCAGATGGTCCCTAGGTTTTAAGCTGACACTCAAATAAGAGCCCTTTGGAAAAAATGAACTCCAGATACAGAGAGACTGAGCTAATAAATGTGTATTTTTTAAGCTGTTAAATTTGTGTTAGTGTGTTAATTAGCAATAAGTAACCCATATGTACTATAAGCAGGCTATCAAAAAATCTAATAGTTGTATAAGGTGTTACTGAACTTAAGATTACATTTAGATAGCGGATCTGTGTTTTTGAAGCATATGAGAAGTTGATATCTGTCTAGTTCAACTTCAGCAAAAGAGTACCTTCACTATACTATTGTTTATATTTATCTGACTGGTATGTTCTCTATTGCTATTTAAATAAACAACTTCTGACTTTTGTGTCTGAGCACACAGATAAAGTAGTTTATCAATGTACTTGGCTAAATTCAGTAACTTCTTTATTTCAGGCTTTAACACTCTTGATCATGTTTTTTTTAAATAGTGGGCAGTTTTAATTAATACAGTACACTTTACTAAAAAGGTCAGTTGTTCACATACTAATCCTAAACAACTTACCGAGTTCTTCATTAATATACATATAAATATTTACTAAAATTGTGTCTGGAATGTTAAGAAATATGGGACTTAGGCACTTGTTATTTTCCAGTTTCTCAAGGACTATCTAATTTTGCTGATATAATTGAAAAAAGTAAGAAAACAAATAGAATTGTTTGGAGATTAAGAAATATGCAAATAAACTGCATTTGTTCAAGGAAATTACCTTCACACTGTCTTACCTTGGTCTTATTCAAATGGTTACTTATGAACAAGTGGGTACTCAATTTTCTATTGCCACTGTAACATGGTTATTTGTCCCTGTAAGCACACAATTATATATGACATGATAAAGAAAAGGGAAGTATTACTTTTCTGGTGAAGTAAAATCAATGACAGCAATAAAAGCAACTCATATGAAAAAATAGTTTTAAAACTGCTAAAAGAATAATTTTAAAGCTGCTAGAAGAAAAAAGCCAGAAATTCTGACAGGTAGTTTCTAACGTTCAGGATATTTCCTAGGATTAGTACAGATTAATCTGGATATCTAAACTTTCTGTTTATAGTGCAAGAAGATAAAGACAGTTATCAGTAATATTATGAAGAATGACCACAGATGTATTTCAGGTTAGAATGCTAGGAAGGGCCACCCTAGGTATGGTTTAAAAACCATTTCTATCTTATCACCTGTTCTATAATGCATCCATAATTCACTGAATGATAAGAGTCAACAAGAAAGGTTGAGAATATATCCACAGAGCCCTCTTTCTAAACTGAAGCAGCAAAAGGTACAAGGTATTTTTAAAAAGGTATTTAACACCTCATCTATATCTATATATATCGATATATATGTATCACACTATTTTAATTTTTTTCACATTTATTAAATGTGGTGATCATAATTTTAACAGGATGAATCAATGTTTCATATGCTAAGAATTACCTGATCTGACAATGCCTTCTTCAGATCCATTCTCTATCCATTGAGATTCATTGTCCAATAGTCGGTTTTTTGATTCACTAAGTGGTTTGATAGGAAAGGGTTGATTTGGGCCAATACTGAAAAAAGGAACAAATAATTTAGTATACAGCTTAATGCTTAATTAAGAATATTTAATTAATAAGCAGCAAATTAGTATTCCTTTTCCTAAATATGTGAGGGCAACTCATGAGATCTCAGCACTATGAAAAAAAAATCACTATCTTCAAAAGAAAAATATGCCCCGCCATACCCTCCCCATTAAAAATTTGAAAGCTCTCTAAACCCAAGAATCTGTATAACACTGTCAGTGAAAACAATTAGGCAAAAGAAAAATGCTTCAGAGGCCAATCTGAAATGCTTTTAACATGTTAATTGAGAGCCATATTTAGCACAAAGACAGGTGAGGATCTATGTCTGTGGCCAGGACAGAAAAATTACCTGTCATTTCCCAAGTTTTCTGCTTTCTACCTCTGCAGTTTAGATCTAAGGGGAAAAAATGATTTAGTGATTTAGCGTAGACTTATTTTTTCTAGCTGAGAGATCCAGGGAAGGAGGGAATAGAGGAAAGAAAGGAAGAAAAGGGAACTAATACTTGTGTACCTATGGGCCAGTTACCACTGTGCCAGGCACTTAGCACACATTATCTCAACCCGCACAATAACCCCGAGAGGTAGGTGTGAGAGTTCTCATTTTATGGAGCTGGAAGCTGGTATTCAGGTGGTTTAAGTGGCTTGTTCAGACCCACAAAAATGTTAGTGCTAGAATGTCATATAGATTCTTCAGATGCTAAAATGCTAAGTTGGAATTTATAATCTGCCTCCTGCTACAACTTATTTCTTAGTAAGTTTCAACTGTTCCACTTTAACAAAAACGTCTCTATCTTCTATAAAATTTCATTTAACATAAATTATTCCTTGGAATTTATGAATCAATTTGGCTTGTCATGCCTGCAAATACTGAGAAAATGTCCTCTGTGACAAATGAGAAAAAAAATTTATATTAATATATTTGAAACTTCACTAATATTTTCACAGTATAGTTAAAATCTGTTTATCAAAACAAAATGGTTAGTTATGACTAACTTAGTTGAAAAATATAACTGATAAAAGTCAAAATAATCACTAATATTAAGAGGATGTTTAGTTTGTAGGAAGACACAGCATATTTAGGGTAGGGATCCTTCCTAGTTTGTCCAGACATTTTCAGTTAAATGTGATTACCTATTAGTGGTAAGCTTTCTCTTCCGTACTCTCAAGTGTTCTGGCTTAGGTGATAAAAAATATAGTTCTTGGGCCCTCCCTGGTGGTGCAGCGGGTTAAAGCACAGCACTGAGAAGCTTGAGCCACTTCCGCATGAGTTTGATTCCCGCCTGCCCCGGAAGGGACCACATGGAGCGGCAGACCTCTCCTGACCCGCCCGCTGCTCCCCTCAGTAGTGTACTTCGTCAAACTGCCAGTTCTGCTCCCCACTCTGTCTCTGGTGAAGCCTCTCACCGCCCCTGAGCCTCTGGCCTGTACCCCAGTTCTGTATGCACTAATAATAAATCTTAAAAAAAAAAAAAAGGTTATTTTAAGCACTCTAGTATAAAACACATAAACCCTCCCTCAAGTGAAAAAATTTAAATAAAATTTCCTTTTCCTATTTGTGCTGGCTTACTAAATTACCACTGTATTTATCTATAAGCTATGTACATGTAAGACACATACATATACATATAATATGGTTTGCTTTATAGTGATACCAAAAATCTAATGACAAAAAGCATACCTTCTGGCATGTTCACTCTGGTTTGTAGCTGAAGCCTGTTCTGGATCCATCCCCACAAGACGAGTTGGAAAACTGCAACCATCACCCAAGCTATATGATGAAAAATACCAGTAGTAATTTAAATCATGTCAAGTTAAGTCAGAGAGGGCAACTTTAACACCCATTATTCAAAGACACGACATAAGGAAATTATCATAACTTGTAATTTCAGAGGATGATTACTAATATTTCTAAGTTAGAGGTAGTAAGTGTCTTTCTTTAGTAATTTGTATATATTAATATTTAAAAATGATGTCTTTCATGACTTAAAATCATGATCCCTAAAAATGGAGCTTCCATATGACCCAGCAATCCCACGCCTAAGTATCTACCCAAAAGACACAAAAACACTGATTCAAAAAGATACCAGCACCCCCATGTTTACTGCTGCTTTATTTACAACTGGAAAGACATGGAAACAATCCAAATGCCCAAAAGTAGATGACTGAATTAAAAAGATGTGGTACATATACACAATGGAATATTACTCAGCAACTAAAAAAAAATAAACACATGCCTTTTGCAGCAACATGGATGGAGCTGGAAAAGATCATGCTTAGTGAGATAAGCCAGAAAGAAAAGGAAAAATACCAATGGTTTCACTCATAGCAGGAGTATAAAGGACCAGGCAAGAAAGTAATAATAATAATGAACAAATATATACCAGAGACATTTTACAGGAGTGAAGTGGGGAAAGGATAAAAAATGGTGGAGGGAGGGAAATGCACTGGACTATGGTGATGGCACTTTGGTGATTTGGTGATGGGAAGCCCACGGGGATTACAACTGAGATGGAAAAAGGCACAAAATGATGTAAAAATAAACTATTATTAAAAAAAATACTGATTAAAAGGGTTAAGTATTTTTTTTAAGACTGTAAATTTTGTGCAATAAAATGTAGAACTGCAGATAATTAAAAAAAAAATCATGATCCTAGTTAAGGTATGACTAAAACAGATATTCAAATAATGTTAGTAACTGATCTATTCACAATCATTTAAGACACCATACAGAAATCCAATATGTAAATCCCACATATGTATTCATCCAACAATATTCAATAAACTACTTACTGAATGGCTATGATATTGGGTGTACTATTTTAAGTGTTAAGGAAGAAGAGAAGAGATTTTCTGAAAAAAAGCATAGTTATACTTTACGTCTATATTCTAAAAATATCAAAATTATGTACAATAGATAGTGTCTTTCACTTCCAGGCAAGATGGATAAACTGGTAAATCTGACTTGTAGAACAACCAGGAAAATTGAGGAGTGTGTTAAGAAAACTATTTCAAAGCAGGCAGCATAAAACTTGTCACTGAAAAAAGAGAAACTAAGCAAGTGAGTACCAACAGTCTGCCAGGGTCTGAGAGTGGCAAGAACAAGCAGAGCCAGGTGGTCTCACTGAACTGAGATGAGAGACAGGAGTTTAGAGAAGTTGAAGTGGCCTGATCTATTACAGGGCACTGAAGAAAAGGAGTGATATACAGATAAAGTGCTACAGAAACCTACACAGGGTTTTGAGTCTTTTGATAGTGATTACGCATACGAATCTTGGATAAGCACAACAGGAGAGTGCAAGTTAAACAATTTACAGAGCTCATAGAGCACCAAAGAGGCATTCGATTCTACCAGTCAGAGTGAAATGAATTTGCTGAACACTGATGGAGACCCCAGCAGGCTCCAATCTTTGTTATAAAGCTAAACTTTCCCTAAAGAAAATATTACATTTTTTTTAAAGCTAACATAGCTTACAACAAACCTCAAAAGACCAAGCTAAAACAAGCAACCTGTCTGCTAAAACAAAATACAACATTCTTCAAACAAAGAGAAACGGTAATATCTAAATACTCGCATTTTAAAAAGTCCACCATCCAATAAAAAAAAATTGCTAACAGGAAAAAGTCACAACTAAAAAGAAAAAAAAAAAGTCAATAGGAATGAAATTGGAATGACTGTGAAAATTTAAAGCAAGGGCTTTAAAATAGAGGTCTTAATATGAAATTCAAAAATTAAAAATTAAAAAGTGAAATGTAAAATTAAAAAAACAATTTATCTTTTAGAACTGAAAAATGCAATATCTGAAATACAAATTTAATAGATTAAGTTTAATAGATCAGACATTAAAGAAAAGAGATAAGTGAAATTGCTTTCACAATAGAAACTACCCAAACTAAAGTAAAGAGAGACAGATGGGGGGAGGGAGGAAAACAAGGAAGGCATGGGACAGCAGTGACTTGTGAGTTATTATCAAGTATTTTAACATACATGTATATCCAAGAGAACCACAAAGCTACTGGGGGTGTGGATGTGGGGTGGGGGAAGGGATGGGGCAAGGGGGAATAAGCAAAAAAAAGCAACAAAGTTATAATTGATAGAAAAATTTCAAATTTAATTAAAACTATGAAGTCATATATTCAAGAAGCTTAATGAAACTGAGAGAGAATAAATAAAATCATAATAAGGAATCTCATCATCAAACTGTTTAAAAGCAGTGATAAAGATACAACCTTAAAAGTTGCCAGAGGGGAGGGGAAAAAAGGATAGTAGTTTATAAGTAGTGGTGTAGATAAGACTGCGGTTGATTTCTTGTCACA
Organism: Condylura cristata; assembly: GCF_000260355.1. Taxonomy (NCBI): domain Eukaryota; kingdom Metazoa; phylum Chordata; class Mammalia; order Eulipotyphla; family Talpidae; genus Condylura; species Condylura cristata. The sequence goes on along the minus strand of NW_004567111.1, from coordinate 56,802,718 downwards.
GTCTAAATCATAAGCTAATGGAACAACATCTTTAAAACCTTAATACAATGAATTCTGTTTAGAGAAAACAGACCACGTTCCAGCCAGAGTAGAAAAACCTTGTCACATGTAAGAAGGGAAAAGTACAAAGAGACTAGCAAACTGAAGATATTAAGAATATTAGAATCAACCCAGATGAAACACAGAAAAAAGGACTGAACAAAAAAGTACACTGCATCATTATGCTTCTATGAGTATCAGTATACTCACAGAAGAACTTTGAGTAGATTAATATCTACATCACTCCCCTATAGTAAACAGGGGAGGGGAATCATAAAAGAAATAATGGTTGAAATATTTTCCAAATTTGATGTAAGCTACACAGTCACAGATCCAAGCTCAACCAATCCAAAGCCTAAGAAACATCATGAAAATTGTAAAAAGGCTTATCATAATCAAATTACATAAGCTAGCAATAAACAAAGAAGGAAAAAGAGATTGCTCATAAAGTGAAAAGATAAGAATGACTAGAAACTTATCAGGAAAAAAATGACAGTGAAACAAAATTTTGAATTCTACATAGCAAGCAAAAATATTCAAAAGTGAAGGCAAAATAAGTAATTTTCTGATTAAAAAGCAAACACCATAGTAAATTAAGAAACAAACCTAGAACACTTAGAAACATACTATTTGAATTTCAAGTACATTTTTCCTTTTGCATGCTGACTTTGGAATTTATGACCTAGGATCACTGAGAAATTGGAAGAAAAAGAAACTGTGAATCACCTGGACATATATTCTCACTCAGACTTAAGGTTGAAATTGTTTTATGTGTGGGTCTTCTGATTTTGTTATAGAGTGGAGTTCTAATAAAAAAGGGAGGTTCCATGTTCCCTGTCCTACCTACTGAGGGGTGGAGCTTAGCAGTGAGGAGACTTGGAGGAGGTATTAGACCACAGACATGAAGAAGTCACACTTGCTTCTCAACTTGGGACTTACACCAGGGGCTTGGGGACACAGAAGAACATATGTGTTGTCAAGACATGTAGAGACTCTTCTAAGATCTTTGTGAGACCATGGGGAAGGTGAAATAAAAGCTGTTACCCTTGATTTTTGCTGATTCTGCTGCTTTCAGCCCAGACCGGCCTGGCTCCTTCTGCCCCTTGCCTAGGTTCCTTGCCAGAAGGTGCCTTAAATATGCCAAGATCTTGGGCCTCAGCCCTGCTTTGGGCCAGCTTTGTTTGGCAGGACATTTAACCACAAGGGTATGGTAACTTTGAATGTTTTATTGAAAAACCTTCTTTCTGTGCTCACTATCCTATTAAAGTTCTTTTGCACTAAAGAGAACCCATTTTGAGTGTGCAAGTTTCAGGATCCTGGGGTGACCCTCATTCTGTCCTCTGTTTGCCATACCAAAACAAAGAATCTGTGATGGAATCTTTGAAAATAAAGCAAATAAATTCTTATGGTTCTTTACTTCAAGCAACTTATTTTCATCTCGAAGGGGAAAACATGACTTCTTTCCCCTACGTCATCTTTTTTCATACTTTCCATTCAGATATATGGAAAGTATATACTCTCCATTACCCTAATAAAATTCATGAAAAATAAAATCTATTTATGAATCAAGATTTTCTGTTTTCATTCTCAAGGTTTATTAATAATGCTATTATATATTGTATTCTTTGAATCTTAAGACATTTAACCAGGGAGACTATTAGCCCATAATTTCGGAGCCCTACATTTTTTTTTTCTTTTTCCAAAAGTTTATTTTTACATCATTTTGCACATTTTTTTTTTTCCATCTCGATTGTAATCCCCACGGGCTTCCCATCACCAAATCACCCGTGTGCCACCACCATAGTCCCGTGCACTTCCCCCCCCCCCATTTTTGATCTCATTCCCCACTCCACCCCCACAAAATGTCTCTGGTATATGGTTGTTCATTATTTTTGTTATTTTCTCGCCTGGTCCATTATACTCCTGCTATGAGTGAAACCATCCGGTATTTTTCTTTCTCTTTCTGGCTTATCTCACTAAGCATGATCTTTTCCAGCTCCATCCAAGTTGCTGCAAAAGACATGTGTTTCTCTTTTTTGGCTGCTGAGTAATATTCCATTGTGTATATGTACCACATCTTTTTTATCCAGTCATCTACTTTTGGGCATTTGGGCTGCTTCCATGTTTTTCCAATTGTAAATAAAGCAGCAATAAACATGGGGGTACAAGTATCTTTTTCAATCAGTGTTTTTGTGTCTTTTGGGTAGATACCTAGGAGTGGGATTGCTGGGTCGTAGGGAAGCTCCATGTTTAGCAGTTTGAGGAACCTCCAAACAGTTTTCCATAGTGGTTGTACTAGTTTGCATTCCCACCAGCAGTGCAGGAGAGTCGGAGCCCTACATTTAAAATTACCTTGAGTATATTGGAAGTAGCCAATATTTCTTTTCATCGCCAAAAACTTGTCGCCAGTTTTTACTGTATCCAAGAGAGAAACCATTTCCATCAGGTCCATATGAAAATGTGGGTGCACGGAATGATTCTGTCAAATAGATAGATATTTTAAAAAAATGTTAACCTCCTGAAAATTCATTTGGAAAAAAACCCACCTGAATATTTCATAATGTCCACATAATTAACATTAATGAAAATACACTGAAATATGTACAATATATCTTGCTTTTTTTTTATTAAGCTATCTTATTATTGCAACTTCACTCATTCATTATTAATTTACTTCATACTGTGTTTAGTATCACAGTACCAAGTACTGAGACTAAAGATAGGTGAAATTCCTATCAAAGAACTCTATTCTAAAACATCTAACAAAATTATAATAGATAAATGTGTATGTTGGAGATGGTATAGAGGAAGGTGAAAGATGGAGAAAGATACTTACTCTTGAACAATGATAGGAAGGGAATGTGGTTCCCTTCCAAATAGATTCCGAAGAACATTATTTCAAGTTTGCTTGAAAAGTAAAGGCTAAGGAAAGATACAAGTTTTAAATAAAAACTTAAAAAGATTTACCTTATATAATAAAGGAAAACTTGTTCTCAGAATTTAGAGGGAAAGTGACAGTAACAGACTCAAAAGTAGAACTGTTTATATAAGCCTATAGATGACTTCTAATTTTTCTATAAAAAATTAGATGACTTCTAATTTTTCTATGAAGTACTCACAAAATGGGTTAAAAGTTAAGGAAAGCAGTACAAATCTAAAAAAACTGTTATGGGTAATAAGCTTATAAATCTGATCAGACACATATGACAGGGCTGCCACGTAGAACTGAAGGCTTAACTGAGATATCTGAATCTTAAATTGTAACAACTTGAAATTACCTCTATTGGCTTTCTTTTTTTTTAGATTTATTTACTATGCACACAAGAACTGGGGTACATGTCAGAGGTGTGTGTAGCATAGGTGAGAAGAGTCACCAGAGGCAGAGTGGGGACAGAACAGGCAGATTGACTGAAATTCACTGTTGAGAGGAGCAGTGGGCAGGTCAGGAGGTCTGCCATGCCATGTGGGTCAGCGCCCTGGCTGGGGGATGGAATTCGCGCTGTGGTAACTTTGGATAACTCCCCAGTGCTGTTGTCTAACTCACGGCACCACTAAGGAGCGCCCATCTTTATCAGCTTTCTCAAGCCCCAATGTACATGTAAATAAAAAGGAGAGCTGGAATAACCCAGCTGGGTTAGTAAATGAATTAAGGTCTGGTTGCAGGTCTAGAATGAAAAAGGAAGAGAAATGAAACCATAAGGGATAGAAACTCTTGGGAGAATATTGCTGAGGAAAGGAAGACTGATTCACTGACCTAAAAAAGGAAGTACATGAAGTATAAATAAAGGAGCATTATAAAGATAAAGACTGTCATCAGAGAATGGAAAACGCAAGTTGAAAATTTCAGAGTCTCTTTAATTTCAAGTGATTAAAAGGCTCAAAATTTGACTATATAAATGACTGGCCACCAGACTTTGAGAATGATGTTAGAATGATAGCATTAGTTTGAACAGAGAAACTATTTAAATGTGAGGAAATGAGGTAACTAGGTAATAGTTATCAAGAAGAGTAGAGGTGATACTCCTTCAAAGGATAGAAGAGTGAAAATCTGGAAGCAGCAGTAGAAAACTAGCTAAAGCCCAAAGTGTATGTGGAAAGGAAGTGGTGTGTGTGCTTGGGTAATTTTCCTCAAAGTATGAGTTAAAACACTCTTAAATCGGTTGTAAAATTAATTCACTGGCTTGCAATGGAACCTTTTTCAATTAACTAGAAGAAACACTATTCAAATATACTGAACATAGCAAAGATAATTTTGTGAGAAATATTTACCTATTTTACTTACACAATTTCTAAGTACGTGTGTATACACTAGGTTGTGACAGAAACTGATGAATTTCTTCTTGTAGTTATTGGCAACAAAGTGAAAAGGATTGTTTAAGGACAACATTGGGCTTCCCATGGATTACTAGTCTCTAGGAAACATGGGGGTTAGCAGATCACAAATGACTTAGCTTGGTGGGAATGCTGGCAAATTAATGTGTTTATAGCAATCAGTTACTATTAAGCTCTAGCTCAATCTGCCAGAGGGGGAAAGAGGTTCACTGTCACCAGATTCGTTAATTTTGAAAAAAGAAATCTTTTCTATGTGAACTCTGAATAAAGGTAAGGATGCTGCAAGGTATCCTGTGAAGAGGATAACAAATTAAGAGAAGAAAGTATATTTACACAAAGAATGGAAGCCATGATGGAACTACAGAACTAGAAGGTGGAGGGGGAGGTCGGAAAGCAGGGTACAGAATCTTTACTTTGAACTCCATTATACCTGACATAACTCAGGAAGACACAAGATGAAAAATGATCCAAATATACAAGTATTTAAAAGTTACTTATGTCTCTTTATGTTTTTATGTTAAAGTCTGCCCCCTTCTAATTCTTCTGGCACATATATGGCTTTAGATAGTAGGGAATCTAATTTTCTTTAAGAATCATGACAAATGCCTATTATGTATCTTGTTACTACAACAGCCTATATCTAAATATTTCTATAGTATAATGCTACTGCTTACATACTAAAACTCAAATTGAGCACTGACATACCATCGTTTTAAGGTAAGGGTTTATCCAATTCTATGAATACCTCTGAATTCTTCCTCCATATTTTCACTTTTAGAAATGAGCAAAAAAGATACATCATGAGAGGGTAGGGAGGTTTGGATGAATCTTCTCTCTAAGGCACAACTAAAAATGATATTTTAAATTTGCTTACAGGACATTCCAAAAATCATCAAAATAGGACTTTTTTTCCAAGCAAATTTTGTGCTGAGGCTCAGTGGTTTGCTGCAGGGACAAAGCAGGGATAGGTGAGGGGTGTTTTGGCCAGAGCAGGAGCTATTCAAGCCTATGAAACAGGCCTGCCATGGATGGTGCGGCACACATACCAGATACAATGGGGCTCTGACCTTATGAGGAAGGGGCACCAGGTGTGAGATGTTGGGCAGGAGCAGCCAGGAGGTGGTCACTGTCCAAGGACAAGTAATGCAGCAGTGGGTTTCTCTGATCTCCCTGCAGACACACCCACCCCATGAACAGCAGCAAGGAGATGACACGGGAATTTAAGGTCCCCAAAGCAGTGAATGGAGATTGCTCTGAAGAAAAAGAATAAGGTGGCAGAGAGAAAAAGAGGCACCCTTGATTATTCTGGAGCACCCCTTATTCCCTGTCAGGACTGAGATGGAGTCTTTGGGTCCCAGCTTCTCCTTCTGTTGCCAAGTTCAACAAAGAAAAAATAAATAAATAAAACTAAACCCATAGTGCCCAACCAGGGAAAAAGCACATGTGTAAGGAGCAGGAACATCTGAACACAAGATAGAAAAGCTGCCAAAGTGTATTAGTCCAGAGATACAAATAAAAGATTTAAAACTGAGGCTATAACAGGCAGAGACTTCAGAAGATTGATTTAAAAACTGCTAAATGAGGAACTGAAAGGACAACATAGAAAGGCAATTAGAAAAGGGATCTAGAACCTAAAAGAATTCTTCACTAACATGCCCAAAGAAAAGAACACAAAAGAGATGCTAAATGAATGAGAATAAATATGGAAAGCTTATCAAATAAACTGGCAGAAGAAAGAATACTTGAAATGGGAGACACAATGTATAACTGATCCAACTGAAAGGAGAGAGAGAAATGACATGAAAAAAATGAATAAAGTCTACTAAGATGCCATACACAGAATGGGAAATAAGGACCAACGGATATTCAAGAAGGTAAAGGAGAACACTCGAAATCACAGCTGAGAACTTCCCAGGTCTAATGAATGAAACAAGCATGGACCCAACATGTCCAGATAGCACAGAGAACACACATTTGAAATGCAAAATGGCCTTCACCAAGACAAATCATTGGTAAATTATCCAAAGTTAATGAAAAAAATATTAAAGTTGCTGGAGAAAAAAAGAATTAACATACATACAAGGGCACCTTGATCAGGCTCTCTTCAAACACTCTTTTAGGCTAGAAGAGTGTGGAATGACCATTTAGAGGTTTTTTTTTTTAAAGATTTATTTATTTATGCATACAGAACTGGGGTATAGGCCAGAGGTACAAGGGCGGTGAGAGGATCCACCAGATACAGAGTGGGGAGCAAAACAGGCGGACTGGGGAATTACACTGCTGAGGGTAGTAGTGGGCAAGGCAGGAGAGGTCTGCTGCACCATGTGGGTCACCTCCCTGGCCGGGATCAAACTCTCACTGAAGCAGGCTGCAGCCAGCTTTGCAACACCAAGCCTTAACCCGCTGAGTCAGCAGGGAGGGCCCCTAGAGTCTTTTTTAAAGATAAAATCTCTGAGCCATGAACACTCTTCTTTCCTGCAAAATTATAACTCAAATATGACAGTGAAATAAAGGCTTTCCCAGACAAACAAAAGCTAATGGAGTTTAACCACCATCTGGCCTGCCCTACAAGAAATGTTGGTATGACTTTCACTAAAGAAAAAAAAAACAAGAGAAAACAAAACCTTGAGTAAGGTAGTAATAATGATCAGTAGAAATAAAATATGAAACAACAAAGCACTGAAGGGAAGGAAGAAAAGGACACAGCCCTTGCAGTCAAATAATGACTATGTGATACTATGTGATCAAGCAATACCACGCTAGGTATTTACCCAATATGATAAGATTTCTGCACTCTTATATTAGTAACAGCATTATTCAAAGTTGCCAAGTTATGGAACCAACCTAATGTCTGACAACAGCTAACTGCATAAAGAAATTGTGGAATATAGCCTCACCTACTTAGCTACTGAAAAAGATGTTAACAGTATTTTTGGGATAAAATGGGTAAGTCCTGAAGTAATTATGCCAAGTGACATAAGTCAGAAAGTGAAAGACAGTTAACAGTTTCGCTCATTTGTGGAATATAAATAACAAAAGAAAACAAACTGGCAAAGCATAGTCAATATAATTCTTAGACTCTATGAAATACATATTGATTACAAGAGGGAATTGTGAGGAAGGGAGGAGAGACGGAAGAGGAAAGGAGACAGAATATCGGCACTGAAGTTTTGGTGGAAGGTGAGTGAAGCATGTCTCATGCAAAAGTGTGAAGCTGTACTCTCAAAATTATATAATAATGTGACAAAATAAAAAAATTTAAAAATTGCTTAAGTAAATGTCAAAAATAAAACAAAATACCAAACTTCTAATACAAAATTAAAAATGAGCGAGAAAAGGAGAAAATATATTTCTTTTTAAAAAAATTTATGCGAACAAGAACTGGAGTACAGGGGGGCGAGAGGATCCACCAGAGACAGAGTGGGGAGCAGAACAGGTAGATGTACTGAAATACACTGCCGAGGGGCCAGCAGGTGGGCCACCCATGTGGGTCACCTCCCCGGCTGAGGATGAACTAGTGCTGCAGTGGCCTCAGACAGCCTCACAGTGCTGCATTCCAACCTGTTGCACAAGGGAAGGCCCCCCAAAATTTCTTATATTAGTGATACAATACCTAAGTTGACTGTTGAATGATACAAAGAAATGATTAACTATGTCAAAACACGACTCGTTAGACTCAATCATGGAACTTATACCAATCAGCTGTGTAACTGTGGGGGAAACGTAAGGAACCAGTCTTAACTAAGTGATAAAATTAAAGATTAAAACATATTTTTATGGTCTGTGAATGAACTTCTTTACAACTTGTCAATTTGCTATCTTTCATAGATTGAGTTTTCAAAAAACACTGTACAAATGCAAGCAAATTTTTTTTTGATTTATAGAATTTAGTCAGAGCTCTTTAATATAATGCACTATTAAAAACATATGGAAAAAAAAAAAAAAACATATGGAAGTCGGCCCTCCTGGTGGCGCAGCGGGGTAAAGCACACTTAACCACTTCTGCATGAGTTCGATTCCCACCTGTCCTGGAGGTGATCCACATGGCGTGGCAGACCTCTCTTGACCTGCCTGCTGCTCCCCTCAGCAGTGTATTTCATCGATCTGCCTGTTCTGCTCCCCACTCTGTCTCTGGTGGGTTCTCTCACCCTCCGCATCTCTGGCCTGTACCCCAGTTCTGTATGAATAAATAAATCTTTTAAAAAACAACAATAAAAAAAACATATGGAAGTCAACCTCACCTGCTCAACCTTCAAAATAATGAACCTCTACATATTATACTCTGGTGCCTATCCTGTCATAGCTAATTTCAGTAGACTTATAATTATACTTTGTATCATGATTACTGTCCTTCTCAAGATTTCTTACCTATTGTTGTTCTATTTTTTCCTACTAGCCAGCAGTGGTAGCTGAAAAGTGACAGGACGCTGATGAAGAACATGGTAGACACAAAGAAAAGAAAAAGTACGTGGAATTTTGCACGTTTGTCTGCGAGTTCATTCTGAGGAAAGAAAAAAAGAGGAGTTAATTTTGAGGACCGCCAACCTATAAGAAATACTCTTATTATTTGGTTCTTCCTAAAGACTGCTGAATCCACAAAAGAAACTGGCAAATATGAAGAGGAAAATAGATTATGTATCCAAAAGCAACATCTCCAAAAGCAGAGAATTGGTAATATCAAGGGAGCTTGCTAACATAAAAGGTCAGAAAAACATGTCAAAAATGACTTTTAAACATTTCGAATTTTTAGTAATATTTTCAATAATAAAATAAGATGAACTCTCATTCAGAAGAAGCTTGCTTACATAAAATGTCAGGAAACCATTTCAAAAGTAACTTAAACATTTCAAATTTTTAGTAATATTTTCAGTAGTAAAATGACCTCGTTCAGTTTTTCTTTTGCATATTATGCATGTATGTGTGTTCTCAAAATCCAGGCTATTTAAGGTCTTCCCCACTATGCTAAAATATTTGTTTAACTATATATGCTGTTAACTGTGACAAATTTAAATCTATGTACTTCTCTAGTCTGTTTTTGAAATACCAATACAAATATGCTCATGCCTTCAGCTACTTTAATTCACTTTTTTTTTTTTAATCCTTGGTCCATTTCTACAGATAATCAGCAATTTTTTTCAAATTTACCAAAAGGAATTAGTAACTGAAAAGAGCTTTTTTTGTTACCAATTCTTACAGCTATTATTCACTTTAATAGAAGTCAACCTAGGAAAAATTAGTATATTTTATTAGGACGTAGAAGAAACTTTTTAAGTGTTAGCTCTTAAGATAAACTCTACGAGGGAAATCACTACTCCAACAGAACATGAGATTGTCCAGCTTGACTGGCTTAAAGCTAAAAGGAAGGTTTTTCGCATTAGATTATTCTAACATTTAACTTTTTCTCTTCTCTCCTGAAATAATAACAATACCCTTTAAATACAAGTGGTTCTTCTATCTTGTAATGCCAATGAGTATTACATTCTTAATAAATGTCATAAAAGAATGATGAGAATGTCATGGCAATGATGTATTTTACCTTTGGACAAATCTCTGTAGATTTCCTGCGGCAAAGCTTGTACAAATAGAGACAATGTATTAAGAAACCATTTTTATACAAAATTATATTTGTATATTTTGTGTATATAGCTATATATATGTATAAACCACTAGTTTTATAAATCCTTTTATGTTTTGAAGGAAATCCTAAGATGTTGTTCTCTAAAGGTCATTGACAACATTTTCTCAAAAAACACCAAAGGGAAAATCGACAAGTACATTTCAGGTAGATTTTACACATGCATTTCTACCCAACATTTCAGAGAGATTTAAGACCAAAATTACATTTTTTTTTAAGCAAACAGCTTTAATAAAGAAACTTCTGCTTAGCAATTTCTAAAAGCTACGTCTGTAATTAAAAATATAGACAAAAGAATATTAGTGTTTTTCTAAGCAAAACCTTCTAGGAGATGTTGTCACATAATCAAATATTAGATCAATTATTACTCTATAATCAAGTATTAATGATGGGAATATTTGGAGAAATGTTTCCTTAGAGGATTTCATCTACACAAATGTCATGAGCTGATGGAAAATTAGATGCATAGTCTACTACACAGTGGCATAGTAGGTACAAATGGTACTGCCTTTCAGGATGACTGGTCCACCGTTGACTTGAAACACCATTAAGAGATTCATGACTGTAGTTCAGCTCAGCAAGAGATCATGCCACTCCTCTGTCACAACACACTCTTAATGCTCTTTTAACGTTTGGGTCTACCTCCACTATACTCCACTATTGTCTCAAAAGCCTCCTTATTGTTACTCAAACAAAGCAGGGAGGGATATTCCTCCTTTTGAGCCTTTGTACTGAAGTTTAGATGTCTTTTTTCAGATACACACACCCTTCATGTCTATCCAAACCATACCTTCTTACTGAGTTCTACCTCAAACACTTTACACACAATATTAATCTCAGGCGTATACCATTATTACTATAGATAGAATGATAGATAGATGGTGACCATAAATCTAGTCACTATCTAGCAAAACACACACATAGCTAAACATTCTTTTTTCTTGTGTTGAAGGACCTTTTAAGATTTACTCAGTGACTTTCACATGTACTTATTAACCACAATCAACATATTGTATGTTACATCCCAGGACTTGATAACTTTCACTTACTTGGCCATGCCCCATCCCCTGCCTCTGACAACTACCACTCTGTACCTGTAAGTTTTATTCTATTTATTTTTGACTTCACAAACTTGAGTTCTTGTGGTATCTTCCTGTTTGATTTATTTCACTTAGTTTAATGCCCTCAAGGTCCATTCATGTTAGGAATGGCTAATGGTTGAATAACATTCCACAATGTTCTATATCCATTTCACTTACTGATGGTCATTGAAGTTGTTTCCATATCTTAGCTATTAAATGGAATGCAGTACTGTGGACAGATGCTTGAGTGTAACTGGTGATTCATATGGCAGATCCATTTTTATTCTTTTGGGAAACCTCTATAATGGCTAGACCGGTCTACATTTCAATCAAGAGTGTAAGAGGGTTTCTTTTCTCCACTCCCTCATCACCTGATTCTTTGCTATCTCACTGTGATTTTAATTTGCATTTTTCATGCTTGTTCATGATGAGCAATTATTCAGGTGCATGTTTTTTTTTATTGGGTTGTTTTAATTTTGTTGAGTTGTATGAGTTCTTTGTAGATCAGTCCTTAGTTTGAGATACAGTGTGTCTCTATCTTCTCCCATTTAGTGGGGTGTCTCTTCATTTTAGTTAAGATATCTTTTACTGTGCAAAACCTTTTAGTTTGATGTAGTCCCAGTTGCTTACATTATAGCTTCTTTATCTCTAATTTATGTCATGGAGTATTTTGTCTATTTTATTTTATGTATTTTGTCATTTCAGGCCTTAGATCCATGTCTATTATACATTTTGAGTTTTTTTTTTGGTATGGTGTGAAACAATGGTTTAGTTCCACTTTTGTGCCTGGCACAATTTATCTTTTCCTATCACTATTTATCTTTCTTTAGTCAGATGTATATTCTTTGCTTCTTTGTCAGATTTGTTACCCATATATGTATGGGTTATTTTTGGGCTCTCAATTTATTCCCTTGGTCTTTGTTTTTGTTCTAGACTTAATTATGATGGTTTTGTAGTATGTTTTAAGTCTAGAAGTGTAATATCACATTTCTCCCTTTTTTGTCAAAGCTACCTTTGGCTATAGGCCCTTAACCTCCTTTGTTAGGTTTACTCCTAGGTATTTAATTTCTTTTGATATGACTGCAAATATGATGGTTTTCTTAATTTCTTCCTTTTCTAGTGCAATTTTCTGTATTACTTTTGTAACCTGCCACTTCTGCTTATTATTTTAATTATTATTTTTGTGTGTGTGTGGACTCTTAAGGGTTCTCTGTATATTACCATGTCTACAAATAATGATAGCTTTACTTCTTTGCAAATGTGGGTTTCTTTTATAACTTTCTTAATTGCTCTAGATAGAACTTCCAATACTATGCTGAAGAGTAGTGGTGAGAATGGACTTTTTTTTTTTTATCTTTAAAGAGTAAGTTTATTAGAAAGAGATAGAAGGGAAAGACACTTGCATAGGTACAAGTGGGCAGGGAGAGCTGCTAAGAATGGACATCTTTGTCTTGTACACATCTTATTAAAAAGGCTTTTAGTTTGTCACCACTGAGAATAATGCCAACGTCCCATTTATCCCATTATTCAGGATTTTCCTTACAAAGGGATGTTGCATCTTAATCATATGCCATCTTGGCATCTACTAAAATAAGCATATGGTTTTATCTTTCATTTTGATGTGGTAACCATGCTGGTGTCCCTAGTTATAAATCCCATTTGGCTCAAGATGCATTAACACTTGTAATGCATTGTTAGAATTGGTTTCTTAAAAATTTATTGAGGATTTTGGAGTCTGTATTCACGAGGGAGACTGGTTTGTAGCTTTCTTTTTGTATGTTGTCCTTGCTTGGCTTTAGTAGTGGAATGATGTTAGTCTCCTAATGTAAATTTTGAAATATTCTTTCCTACTCAATCTTTTGAAGAGTTTAAACAAGATAGGTGTAAATTAATCTTTCAATGTTTGAATGTTTCACTTGTGAAACATTGTGGGAAAGCTTTGACTACTGTTTCAATTTCCTTGCTTGTGGTTTGTTCTGTTTTTCTTTTTCTTATCTATTTAGGCTTGAATGACATAATTCTAAGAATTTGTCCCTCTTATCTAGACTTTTGAGATTGTTAGGATATACATTAGAATAATCTCTTATTACCTCTGAATTTCTGGGATTATACAGAACTGATCTCTTTTCTAACATGCACAGAGTACAATAAGTACTAGGACACCCTGGCTTTAAGTAAACTTTAAAAACTGAATGATTTTTTTTTAAAAAAAGATTTATTTATGCATACAGAACTGGGGTACAGGCCAAAGGTTCAGGGGTGGTGAGAGGATTCACCAGCAACAGAGTGGGGAGCAGAACAGGTAGATCAACGAAGTACATTGCTGAGGGGAGCAGCTGGCAGGTCAGGAGAGGTCTGCTGTGCCATGTGGGTCACCTCTGGGCAGGCGGGGATAGAACTCATGCTGAAGTGGCTTTAACTTCTTAGTGCTGTGCTTTAACCCACTGAGCCACCAGGGAGGGCCCTAAAAACTGAATCATGTTTTAACAAAAATATATCTTTGAGACCTGTCCCTGTGCTAAGCAAACACTGAAATTATTCAGACTAGGATAACCTAGTCTGATGATTCATTGTAGGACAACCCGTCTTGAAAACTGAGACTAATGAAATATTTTTTCTACAGCAATTTTCTGCTTACCTTTTTTTGGGCCACCACACTTGAATAATAATAACATTTTAAAACACCTATACAGGAACACTAACTACAAAAATACTTCAAAACACAACAATCTATTCCTTTAAAACCACAGATTTAAAGGTGAAAACAAAAGCAGCAATAATACCAAAAGAAAACCCTATAAAAATCTGTAGTGAGTAGACTGAAGCTCTAATTTGATAAAAAAGAACACAGATTTTTAAGATATAAATGTGTAAAAAAAAATTTACAACTCATGCCAGAAAAAGGATTATTTATATAGAGAGAAAACAGATGAGTAGTCATCTGGGGAGTAAATTTCACTTTTAATATTATAAAACTACATTGAGTCTCATCAGCTCAAATAGAAGCAGTTAGCTCCCTAAAACTGATTTATTATTAAAGTATGGTTAGAAATAGCTTGAAACATTAAAAAAAAAAAAGCTCATATACCATGTTCAATTTTTTTATTTACAAATAAATATGTACATATGATTCCACCTACCCTCTGATGATCCACATATTCTGAAGAGTAAATCTGAAGCTTATGTATGTGTGATAAAGAATGAAGTAACTCTTTATAAATACAGCATCTTAAAAAAATCTTAATATATGTTTTAAGATCGAAAAAAGACTTACCGTCCAAAATTTTATAAAGTACTGTAAAACTGTTGCAGCCACAAAAAGGCAATATAATAGGGAATATAATAAAAACAGCAGGAAGAATTTGTAATTAGAAAATCCTACACAGTTATTCACCCTAGAAGAATAAAGAAAGTCATATTGTGAAAATAAGTCACAAACTCACAGAAACAAAAAATTGAACAGTATTTGCTAGGAATTGGAAGGGAGGTGAAATGGCTAGTTATTGTTTAATGGGCATAGCATTTTAGCATTTCAGTTTTGTAAGATGAAAAAGTTCTTAAGACTGATTGTACAACAATGTGAATATAACACTACAGAAATGGTGAAGATGGTAGATCTTGTGTATTTTTTTTTTAAAGATTTATTTATTCATACAGAACTGGGGTACAGGCCAGAGATGCGGAGGGTGAGAGGATTCACCAGGGACAGAGTGGGGAGCAGAACAGGCAGATCGATGAAGTACACTGCTGAGGGGAGCAGCGGGCGGGTCAGGAGAGGTCTGCCTCGCCAAGTGGATCTCCTCCGGGGCAGGCGGGAATCAAACCCATGTGGAAGTGGCTCAAGCTTCTTTAGTGCAGTGCTTTAACCCGCTGTGCCACCAGGGAGGGCCCCGATCTTGTGTATTTTTAAACCATAAAAATAATAACAGATCAAAAAATCATGACTACTTGGAAAATGGTAATTTGCAAAGTAGAGAGCAGTGTCTTAATTGTGAATATGTGTTTTCAAGCAATTCTCTAACAAATCTGGAAATTATTTTAAAGATTTATTTATTTTTGCATAGAAGAACTGGGGGTGTAGGCCAGAGGTGAGGGAGGTGAGAGGATTCACCAGAAACAGAGTGGGGAGCAGAACAGATAGACTAGATGCAATACACTGCTGAAGGGAGCAGTGGGAGAGACAGGAGAGGTCTGCTGCACCATATATATATATGTGTGGATTAGTTCCTTGGCTGGGGATCAAACTCAGGCTATAGTAGTGATAGTGCTGATACTTAATCTTTAGACCACCAGAGAGGCCCAGTATCTGGAATTTTAATGTTAATTCTAAATATATAATTTGTTGATTAATAACATGTTTAATGTTAAAGTAAAATATTAGTATAAACATGTACCTGCACATTTATGAATCCATGTATATTGCATATACATACATTTAAAGCTAGATTAATCTTGTTATTGATGAGTAATTAAATTGAACTTCCAAATTTAGAAGACTAAGGTAAATTACTGTACATTCTCTCTTTCTCTCCACCCCGTATTATGATTTCCTTTATTTTTTTATACATACCAAGGACAGTGATGATCCATCTTAAGAATACATCTAAGAAACAAGGTATAAGAAAAACCATGTGAAAAATTCCCCTAATTCTGATAGTTTTCTTTTTTAGAGTTAAAATTTTCACTTTATAAATTCATCTTAGAAAAAACAGTCCAGTAAACATTACAGAAAATTTCTGATATTCTCACAAGTATTTTCATAAGAAAGGGGTAATGATTTTACACTGAGAATTCACTTGAACACAGCCAATTGCGTTAGGTTACATTAAGATAAATTTTAATATTCAGATATGCTGCATATGCTTATACTAATATACTTGTATAGTAGACATGTCTAGTTTACAAGTCAGCTAAGTGATAAAATGAAATCATAAAATGATAATTCCTCTATTATTTTAAACATGGTCAAGTCATAAAATAAAACCTTAGCAACAGCAAATATGTTAAAATATTAACAGTAATAGTTATCTTCCACATATTTTAGAAAATTTCACATGTTCTATAAAATTTTAGATTACCCCATGGATAATCACTACTGTACTTTTATAATCAGAAAAAAAAAACACCAAAATATGCCTCCCTACAAGTGAATATGTAATCTATACTGTAAGAAGTTAGACCACAGATCATTTCAAGTAATATAACAAATGAGTAAACTAGTACCCAGCAGGTTCAATTGCTTATCTAACTAAGGTTCAGGACTAGTTGAAATTCCCAAACTAGGGATCTTTCCTTCAACACATTACCTTTTCAAAAGTACACAAGGAATTAAATATTTCAAATTTTTCTGGGACAATATCATAAATGGAAATTGAAAACACTATTTTTGTGGCTTCTTAGGTTTGGATATCAACATTAGTAAAGAAACAAGATAAATGTCATTATGGCCTGTTTAACCATGGAAATAAAATTATCTTTTCCAAGAAAGTTGCTACTTACTTTTTAAATCAATATTGTATTAAGCATAGGCATGAAAGTATACTTAAAGAAAATTCTATCAACTGGATCAGCAATTATTACCAAATGACTTCATAGTATAATCTACCTTATATACATATTTTTGTTTTCCCTGCACACATAGCAAGTTAACGAGAGAAGATGACATATTTTTGTTGCGTATAAAGCACATAAAATGTTCTTTCCCTTATTACTCTCCAGTTACCAATCTCCAGTGCTGGATTTCAACGAAAACAAATGAGTAACACTTACATGTCACATGCTGAGCAGTGATGTGCACGGTCAGGTTTAATCAATTGACATCTTTCACAATATCTGATGGCTATATTTAAGAATTAAAAGAAAGCTGAATGTACAAATTTAGTTTAAGTATAAAATTTCTTTTACAAACAACTCTGGAAAACATTTTTTAATTTTAAAATGAATGTATCTAAACATTAAAGCATGCTACAAGATTTTGTTTTTGTAGTCCAAAAATATATTTAAGAAACAAAAGTCATACAACTCCTGTCTGGATAAACAACAAAATGGGAACGTCTTCCTACTATTAATAAATTTTAACATAGGCTTCTATTGACCAATTTCTACATTCATTCTTTCAAAAACAATGAATAACCTACTAGGTCCCAAATACTGTTCTAGGCATAAGTCCCTGCCCTCACAGAAATAGATGGGGAGCAACAAACAAGTTAACAAAATAAATAGTATGTATATTAGTGACAGTTACTAAGAAAAATAAAGCATGAAAGGAGTATCAGGGTATTGTAATTTCAGAGACATTTGAGAAAACCAAAATTCAAAGAGGAGAGTTAGTGCGTCACATAGATACCTAGGAAGAAGAGGATTCTAAGCAGAAAGAATGGGCCTTGGGGTAGAAGTCTTAGTTTGTTCAAAGAATAGGAAAGGGCTCTGTATGCAGAGAGAAACAGGAAGTCAGTTCAAGAAAGGCTTATTTTCCCAAGTATTCTGATAAAACATGTAAAGACTAAATGTCCACTGGTATAAGGGTGCATCAGAATCTGAGATTTTGGTTTTTGAAACTAAATAAGTGACAGGATAGACCTTGAGACTCATAAGAGAAATATCCCAAGACTTAATAAATCAATATCCTTTAAAACCAGTATTTTAGATAACTAGAGAATAAAACTAAAGTCTAAAGTGAAATGTTAACCTTTCTCCATATGAAGAACCTCCAAAGCAAACAAAAATCAGTGACTTAGCAACAATTACTGACTCTTTCACAAATTGTGATATTTTTTACAGTTAGAGTATTTAACTGGTAAAGGGTCCATCCATTCTAAGTGTAGTGAACTTATTTGGGGCTATCTGCCTGAGAGTAAGTCTTTCTCTGGGAAACAATTTCAAACTACCACTCTCTCTTTTTTCCATGAGATTCCAATCCATCCATCCTTCCTTGTTTTTTTTTTTTTTTGTATTTATTTATTTATTTTTGTGTAGAAGAACTGGTGTAGGCCAGAGGTGATGGGAATGAGAGGACTCACCAGTTAAGGAGGGGAGCAGAATAGGCAGATATACTAAAATACACTGCTGAGGGGAGTAATGGGTAAGACAGGAGAGGTCTGCTGAGTCATGGAGTTATCTCCCTGGCCAGGGATTGAACTTATTCTGCAGATAGCTTCATAAGTGCTGAGTTGGCTACTAGGGGCCATAATGTAGGAAAAGAGATGTAAGGGACTGCCAAGATTTCCTAGGACAATCTCTTCATTTTATAGATTAAAGAGACAGAGAAAGTATTTTCCCCAAGGTTATAAAGTTAAACAAGTGATAAGATCAGGAAGGATCAGAAGTTACATTATCTTATTTTCCTTTCCCTCTATACTTCTGATAATCAAAATTCTGACACTGCCTGAGTTGAGATTAAATCAAATAGACTTTTCAACCAATAGGGATGATGTCACCAACATGGCAGCAAAGGGATGCTAGGATTAAGTTCTTCTATTAAAAACAAATGATAGGTAGAAAACCCAGATGTGATGGACAAAGTTGGTGAACCAACAGAGGGAAAGTGACAGAGACAGGAAGGGAGGAGAGATTCACTGATCTGGAATCCTTGTCCCAGCCCCAACACACAAAGCCGGCCCACTTTGTCCAAGAAAAGAAAAGTAAATATTTGGAGACTATGGGAGAACCCTGGGACATCTGAGTACACCAGAAGGTGACAGGTGGGCAGATGGCACCAGCACAAGCTAGGTGCTAGCCCCTTTGTTTTGGTGCTGCCCTGACCCCCTTATCCTGGGGACCTGTGGGTGGGATAGGGGGAAGCACAGTTATTAAAGTTTACCAGGAAACTTCTCTGGCGCCACCTAGTGTTCAGGAAAAATATCACCTATCACCTACACCGCAAACCAGGAGGCTTATAGCTAAGGTTATTCCAGGAAGAACATAAGATTTAACTGGTCACACCTACTAGTGGGAGGGACAGTGGGTACACCCTTGTAAAGCTGGTCCCTAAACTGGCGGCCTCTAACTACCCAAAGTCCTCAGGTGGAAGTCCTGAGGCCCCACACTTACCCAACAACTTTGGAACCAGAAAGAGTACTGATCCTCCCGTGCCCACATCTGTAGTGGAGTATCAGAGACTGCTGGACACTCTAGTTTATGCCTCTCCTCTCAGTGTGTGTTTTTTATACTCCCTC
The DNA here is from genome assembly GCF_000260355.1 of Condylura cristata. Classification (NCBI taxonomy): domain Eukaryota; kingdom Metazoa; phylum Chordata; class Mammalia; order Eulipotyphla; family Talpidae; genus Condylura; species Condylura cristata. The sequence continues at coordinate 56,783,456 of NW_004567111.1, read as the reverse complement.
AATACACCACAACGAAACAATGGACTCTGGGAAGAATATCCTACTCAGCCCCATGGTGCTCCCCAGCAGACCATATAAAACGGCAACTAGCTCACCGGAAGCCATCAGAGGTCTGAGAAGAAATTCTCTCCCAGATGTATGTGTGTCTGTTTACTGGTCATTTGGTTGTCTGCTGTGCCTTTCCTTCTTTACTACCTCTGTTTTCTGTTTCCTCTAGCTTTTACCTTTAACTCCATTTCTCTTCTGTTAATCCCCCTTTCTTCTTTCCCAGATCTTGCCCCTTTCTTCTTCTACCATCATTCCTTTTACGTTTCCATCTTATCCTCTTCTTTTTACTTCTTGCTTCTTTCACTCCTTAGTCTCTTTCAATCCCTGCATTTTTTCAAGACATGCCCAGAGGGACGCAGCTGCTCAGTAGAGAAGTACATCCCACCTGACCTGCAAGCCCCTTCCAGTTGACTTTGGCCTCCCTGTAAGTCTGGAAGTGCAGCACTCCACAGGAGAATCTTGACTACCATAGGTGTGAGATGTTAGATCCCATCCTATATAGTGGAGCCCAAAAATAGCCAGGGCTCCTGAAGCAAATCACAGCTCAAAACAGCACCTACCACAATAGAAGAGTGTCTGGATGTGCACCCAAGTGGAAACCATAGGCATAACCCAATGCCCTGAGAGAAGTGTCAGGAAGCAGCACATGTCTAGAGCAGGGGTACAGCTGAAGACAGCAGAGGGGGGAAATACAAGAACCCCCATCTACATCTCTTCTCACCGGTGACAACAGCTCAGACACCAGGCATACACACCTATTCCTTGATAAAAGAAATCAGAAGTCATGCCTACCAGCACCAGTGGCCATGGGGCACTATAAACAGGCAAACATAAGAAAGAAAATGACATATGATCAAAAGGTCCTTCTGGGAACAATATATCACAGGAAAAAACCCAAGCCAATAATATAACCACAGAAGAATATTTATCTGGAAGATTATTCCAGAACCCAATAATATGAACATAGAATATTTCTGCTTGGCATAAAAAGAATTCAAAATTGCCACAATGAAAAGAATTAAGAAAAAACATAGAAAGGGAAAAAAAATATATACAAGGAACTGACGATTGAGAAAGAATCCCTAAAGAAGAAAATGAAGTGGAGGATATCCAAAGACTATTGAAGAAGCTCAAGAATTCTGGGAAAAGCCACAAAATAGAAGAAATGGAAGAACAAATCTACCCTTGAAGATAGACAAAAAAGAACTAAAAAGAAAAGGAAAGAGAAGTACAAAGGAAAAAGCATGAAGAAACTTCAAAACTGATACAATGAAGAAAGGAAACATAAGACATAGGAATCCCAGAAAGTGAGGAAAGAGACCAAGGAACCAAGAAATTATTCAAGTATATAATTGAAGAGAAATTCCCAAACATGAAGACGGAAATGACATGGATACCCAGGAAGCCAGAAGAACACCAAATTACCATAATGAAAGGAAAGCTACAGCAAAACACGTAATAGTAAAGTTTCCAAAAGGCCAAGACAAGGAAAAAAAAAATAATGAAAATGATGAGGGCAAAGAACTGGGAACCTTTAAAGGAAAATAGGTCAGGCTTCTCCAAACAGATACTACAGGAAAGAATACAATGGAGTGAATATTTAAAAAACTACAAGTCAACAAATGTCAAGCAAGAATACTTTACCCCCACAAAGCTCTCCTTTCTCTATGGAGAAATAAATAAGGACCTTTTCAGACAAATAGAAGTCTCTAGAAATTCATTACTACTAACCCCACTACTCCAAAAAAATACTGTAAGAAGCCCTAAAGCCAAAACCAACAGATGAATGACTAGGAAGAACAGAATAAAGTAAGGAATAGAATCATAAAAAGGCAAACAAATTGGAGAATATGGATACCAATGTAACAATACTAACTTTAAATGTAAATGGACTAAACTCACTAATAAAAAGACAGAGAATAACAAGTGGGATTAAAAAACAGAAGCCAACCTTGTGCTGTCTACAGGGAATACATTTAACTACAAAAGATAAGCACAGAGTGAATGTAAATGGCTGGAAAATAATCCTACAAATAAATGGACCAAAAAAGAAGGCAGGAACAGTATATCTAGACAAAACAGATTTCAAAATAAAAAATATAAAAAGAGACATAGATGGTTACTATATTATGATTAAGGGGACAACATATCAGGAAGACATAACACTCATCAATAACATATATTCCCCAAATGAAGGAGCACCAAAATATATCAGACTATTATCAGCTCTGAAAACAGACATTAGAGAAAATACATATATACAAGCATATCTAGTAGACTTCAACACCCACTCTCACCAATGGACAGATCAACAAGACAAAAATAAACAAGGACACAAACGCTCTAAATAAGGACCTAGGCCTTGTGGGCCTAACAGACATGTATAGGACATTGCACCCTAAAAAAACCTGAGTACACATTATTCTTAAGTGCACATGGACCATACTCCAGGATTAATCACATATTGGGTCACAAGACAAACCTCAATAGATACATTAAGATCAAAATCATTCCAACTATCTTCTCTAATCATAAATGCATCAAACTAGAAATGCAGCATGAAAAGAAAGCAAGGAACCCTCCTACTTCATGGAGATAGAAACCCATACTATTGGAAGATCAATGGATTAATAAGGAGATCAAAGAAGAAATTAAAAAACATCTAGAGATGAATGGCAATAAGAACACAACTTTCCAGAATGTATATGGGACACAGCAAAAGTAGTAATAAGAGGAATGTATATAGTAATACAAGGTTACATCAAGAAACAAGGAGGAACTCAGAGATAGCCTAAGCTCCTAGCTCAAAGAACAACAACAACAAAAACAAAAGCCAGTATAAGAAAGGAAATAATAAAAATCAAAGCAGAAAAAAAAAAAAAATACCACAAATACCTGACTCCACAGTGGCAGGGCAGGAGGGCAGGAATTTTGTGACCAAGACCTTTGTGGAACAGAGGGAAGGCAGATCCCACAATCAGAGGTGAGGTGAAGGGTGACAGTGACCCAACCCCCTGAACCTCACTTCCCACAGCTGCCACTACCCAAGGGTGCCATAGAGGCAGGGCAGGGATTTTGTGGTGGTGAGCCCAGGAGACCTATGAGAACAGAGGGAAGGGAAGGCAGAAACCAGTAGATGTGAGGTGAAGGGAACGTGCAACCCAAACATCATACCCATCCACGATCCAGAGCAGAGTGTGCCTTCCACAGTCGCCATCCTCTGCTGGCACAACAACAATAAAACAACAAAACTAGCAAGGAACCATAAATAAGAGAAAGTCTGTGAGGAAGCGGGAGGAAAAGGGATCAAAACAGGAGAGAAGAGCACAAGGGACTTATGGTGATGGTTCATGGCTGAACTGATGGTGGAAAAAATTTTATGGGGAATACAATGATGTAAAAGATATAAATTAAAAAAAAAATAAAATAAAAATAGGGCTCTCCCTGGTGGTGCAACAGGTTAAAGTACCGCATTATGAAGCTCTCTGAAGCCACAGCAGCACAAATTTGATTCCTGGCCAGGCAGCTGACCCACATGGTGTGGCAGACCTCTCCTGACCCACCCGCTGCTCCCCTCAGCAGTGTATGTCAGTAGATCTGCCTGTTCTGCTCCCCACT
>NW_004567111.1:56770443-56779509 GCF_000260355.1 Condylura cristata | reverse complement strand
AGGCAGACCTTTTAATAAGACTGAGTAGACAAAAGTCAGATAAAAGTAGAAAACAAAGAAAACTTCAATTTCTAGTTTTGGATGGTGAGAATGATTTTGTTTAAAGAAATAAACCCTGGTGAGGGGGAAGGGGACGGATTAGGATAGGGTTTTTAATTCATTCAGCAAATAAATAACTCTTCCTTTATGTGGTAAATTGTTCTTGTTCCTGAGGATATTAAGGTATAAAGGTGAATAAGACAGACATGCTTCTTGTTTCCATGGAATTAGATTTTAAATGAATAAATCAGAGCCCTCCCTGGTGTCACAACAGGTTAAAGCACAGCAGTATGAAGCTCTCTGCACCCATGCAGCATTGAGTTCAATTCCCAGCCAGGGATGTGACCCATATGCCCTGGCAGACCTCTCCTGTCTCGCCTGCAGCTCCCCTCAGCAATACACTTCATCGATTTGCCTGTTTTTGCTCCCCACTCTGTTTCTGGTGAATCCTCTTACCCACTGCACCTCTGGCCTGTACCACAGCCCTTGTATACACACATACATAAATAAATATATACATTTAAATGAATAAGTCACATGTTTTTAAATTTGAAGGTGTGGCTAGTAGGCCATTCAAGTACAGCTATCTCTTGAAGCTGGAAATATAAACTTGGAGTTCCTGTGAAAGCTAGTGATGCTAAATTGAAAGACCATGCTAAGATGAGTTACAAAATCTTGATAATAACTCCTGAGCTTTGGGGGGAAATGTTTGCAGTTTCTTTTTACAGGAATGATGCTGCAGCCCTGAGTGCAGCCAGACTGTAGGTCACATAACCCTTGTGTGTAGCTGTAATTCCATCTCTTAGCTTGACACACAAGAAAAAGTTTGGAATTAAGGGAGTACTGGCATGACAGCATCCTTGCATTTATTCTAATTAAAAATAGGAAAAGGTAACTCATTCCTGAAAACAAATTACTTAAAATACTGTAAGTAATGATCATAATACTGTAGTATCATAACTCCATGATTTTAAAACAATACCCGAATGAACAGTATGGAAAGAATTGGGGGGAAATCACCCTTGTGAAGTTGAGAATAATTTTAAAGTGAAGTAATTTTTTTAAATGAATACCTATGTAAGGATGCAAAAACAGAATTAAAATTGACAAGTACAAACAGAAAAGTTTCTAAGAAGTCAAAATGACAAAAAGTTACTGAAGGTGCTTACGGAGAATGGAAACTATCTGGAATTAGCTGGCAAGAAAAGGATTTATAATCCAAGGGAAGAGAAACCAGAATGATAGTTAGAACAGTGTCAGAACCATATTTATTACTCTTTTTAAGAAGGAATATATTTTGAAGTATACCTGAAAACAGAGAAAAAGCTGTTTGGAATTTAAGTGGAAAGGCAAGATATTTTTATTATTTTATAATTTTTTAAAATCATTCTTCATTTTCATACAATGTATGCTTTTTCATCTTGGGTATAGTTCCTGTGAAATTCCCACCAACAATTCACCTCTGTACCAAAACCATAATCCTTTTTCTTGTCCCACCAGTTTGATCCTATTCCCTCCTCTCCCCTGGTTTGATTTACAGGAGGATAATAAAGTAAAAACCAAAATCATCAGGCAACTATAAACCATATTATAAATTTTAACTATAAGCTTGCTTCTGGAGAAGCAAGGTTTTATATATATAAAATAGTTAATTTTTATATCATTTTGTGCATTTTCCATCTCATTTGCAATCCCCTTGGGCTTCCCATCACCAAATCAGCCATGTGCCATCACCATAGTCCAGTACATTTCCCTCCCCTTGCTGTTTTTGATCCCATTCCCCACTCCACCCCCACAAAATGTCTCTGGTATATAGCTGTTCATTATTATTATTATTTTCTCCCCTGGTCCTTTAAACTCCAGCCATGAGTGAAACCATCAAGCATTTTTCCTTTTCCTTCTGGCTTATTTCACTAAGCATGATCTTTTCCAGCTCCATCCATGTTGCTGCAAAAAGCATGTGCTTCTTTTTATTGGTTGCTGAGTAATATTCCATTGTGTATATGTACCACATCTTTTTAATCCAGTCACCTACTTTTGGGCATTTGGGCTGCTTCCATGTCTTTCCAATTGTGAGGAAAGCAGCAATAAACATGGGGGTGCAGATATCTTTTTCAATCAGTGTTTTTGTGTGTTTTGGGTAGATACCTAGAAGTGGGATTGTTGGGTCAGAGTGAAGCTCCATGTTTAGCAATCTGAGGATCCTGCAAACAGTTTTCCATAGTGGTTGTACTAGTTTGCATTCCCACCAGTAGTGCAGGAGAGTTCCTTTTCCTCCACATCCTTGCCAACATTTGTTGTTGCTAGTTGTTTGAAGATGTGCCATTCTCATTGTGGTTTTAATTTGCATCTCCCTTATTACAAGTGATGTTAAACATTTTTTCATCCAACATTTTTTCATATGCTTGTTGCCCATCTGTCTTTTTAACTCTTCTGCCCATTTTTTGATGGGGTTGTTTATTTTTGTTGAGTTCCCCATATATTTTTGATCAATTCTTTTTTGCTAGTTTTGTGTGAGAAAAAACAAATTTTTTTTTCCCATTCAGTGGGATGTCTGTTTGTTTTTTGTAATGTCTCTTTTGCTGTACAGAAGCTCTTTAACTTGATGTAGTCCCATCTACTTATCCTTACTTTCACTATCGTTGTATTGGGTGTTCTATCTTTAAAGATGTCACTGAAGTGTATGTTGTGTAGTGTTTGGCCCATCTTTGCTTCCAGGTATTTTATGGTGTCTGTTCTTATGTCTAGGTCTCTAATCCACTTCGAGTTGATTTTTGTGTATGGTGTGAGGTAGTGATCTAGTTTCATTTTTTTGCATGTAGCTCCCCAGTTGTCCCAGCACCATTTGCTGAACAAACTTTCTTTGCTCCATTTTATCTTCTTTGCTCCTTTGTCAAAGAATAACTGCCCATAAACCTGTGGGTTTATATCTGGGTTTTCTATCTGAATCCACTGGTCTGTAAATCTGTTCTTGTTCCAGTACCATGTGGTTTTGATTATTATGGCTTTGTAGTATAGCTTCAAGTTTGGGATTGTAATGTCTCCATTCTCTTTCTTCCTAGTCATGAGAGTTTTGGCTATTTGAGGTCTTTTGTTGTTCCATATGACTCTCATCAATATTTTTTTCTATTTCTTTGAAGAATGTCATTGAGATTTTTATTGGGATGGCGTTATATCTGTATATTGCTTCTGGTAGGATGATGTTAATTCTCCCGATCCATGAACAGGGGAAGTCTTTCCATTTTATGGTGTCTTCTTGTATTTCTTTTAACAGTGTTTTGTAATTTTCTTTGCAGAGGTCTTTTACCTCTTTTGTTAGGTTGATTCCCAGGTATTTGATTCTTTTTGTCTTAACTGAAAAGGGGATTTTTAAAAATTTCTGTTTCTTCTGATTGGTTGTTTGTGTATAGGAAGGCCTCTGATTTTTGTGTGTTGATTTTATATCCTGCTACCTTTCCGAACTGGTTAATGGTTTTGATAAGTTTCTCTGTGGAGTTTTTAGGGTTTTCCATGTAGATTAACATATCATCTGCAAATAAGGATAGTTTTACTTCTTTTTTCCCTATTTGGATTCCTTGTATGTGTTTTTCATTTCTTATTGTTCTGGCTAGAACTTCCAAAGTTATGTTGAAGAGCAGCAGTGATAGTGGACACCCTTGTCTTGTTCCTGATCTCAAGGGAAAGTTTTTCTCCATTGAGGATGATATTGGCTGTGGGTTTTTCATATATGGCTTTTATCATGTTGAGGATTGTTCCTTCTATTCCGAGGATTTTGAGAGCCTTAAATATAAATAGGTGTTGAACTTTGTGAAATGCCTTCTCCACATCTATTGATATGATTATGTGTAATCCATCAGTTAATGATGGATTACATTAATTGATTTTCTAATGTTGAACCATCCTTGTGCTCCTGGGATAAAGCCCACTTGGTCATGGTGTATTATTCTTTTAATGCATTATTGGATTCTGTTGGCTAAGATTTTGTTGAGGATTTTTGCATCAGTGTTCATTAGGGAGATTGGTCTAAAGTTTTCTTTTTTTGTGTTTTCTTTGTTAGGTTTTGGCATTAGTGTGATGTTGGCTTCATAGAAAGTATGGTAGTTTTCTTTATCGCTTTTTTGGATGAGTCTATGTACAATAGGCACTAGTTCTTTTCTGAACGTTCAGTAAAATTCATTAGTAAATCCATCTGGTCGTGGGCTTTTATTTTTGGGCAGGGCTTTGATTATTTCTTCAATTTCTTTGTGAAGCAAGATTTTTAAAACCAAGATTTTTCAATATTGTTGAAGGAAATGCCAACAATCTTCAAACCAAAGAAAGGACAAGAATGAAAATGGCAAGAGGAAAGAGATATAATAAGGAAAAGTCAGAGTTTGTAAAGAGGTACTGGAAACACACATCTAAAAGCAGCAGGGACTGCTATTTGTTAGGTTCTGTTTAAATTCTAAGTTGTGACCTAACCTATTTTATGTAAGTTTCATCTTTTTCTTCTGTAAATGCAAATAATACCAAGTGTTAAGACTATTATACAGTTTAAAAATACAGTTTCTGGAATAAAACAGATCCTCAATAAATCAGTCATTCTCATTATGATGATACTGTGAAAATACTCTGATGAAGGAGAGGAAACTAGGGAGATTAAAAGGATATAAGCAGGTATTATAAAGGATACTCAGGAACAGATTCATTCAACAAATATCTACTTAATGTCTTTTGGTGAGACATGTTGTTAAGGATCAAGGGAGAAATTTGTGATTGAGGTGTTGAAGAGGTGAGATGATTATAAATAACTAGACAGCACTGATTCTGTGATCTTGAAGGTACTAACTACAAAGTTCAGAGCAGGCTTTAAAGATTACTCTTGCTAAAATAAACAGAAATGGGTTGAAGAAAGGTGAATATTGAATTAAAACTTTAACATGTGGGCCTTCCCTGGTGGTACAGTGGATTAAAGTGCAGCACTGCTATGCTCGCCGCAGCCACTTCAGCTCAAATTCCATCCCTGGCTTGGGAGCGACCATATGCCTTGGTAGATCTCTACTATATTGCCCACTGCTCCACTCAGTATTGTACTTTGTCAATCTGCCTATTTTGCTACCACTCTGTCTCCGGTAGATTCTCTCACCCCCTGCACTCTGGTCTATACTCCTTTTCTGTATGCATAAGTAAATAAATCCTTAAAAAGAAAGTAATTGTTCTAAAGAGAGGAAAAGATATACACAGGCACAAACACACAATGTGGAAACAGGATGTTTTAGCAGAGCTGACATAAGGAAACAGTTAGGATAATGCTAGAGAACACTGGCTGGATCTAGATAGTGAGGGGGAGAAGGAGGGGGAGAAGGGTTAGAAGGGCTCATTCTGTTTCCCGAGTAGATAATCATGTGACCATTTGGCTCAAAAGAGCATAAAAAAGAATTCATCACTGTTGCCCAATTGTTGCCAAGTTCCCAGTTACTCTCCATGAAGGCAGCTCCATTATGCTTACTAACTCTGGTAAATGAAATTCCTTTTTATGACATGTATTTCTGCATTTTTTTTAAACGAATGGGTATTACTTCAATAAAAATAAAAAATGAACACCACCCTCCCCAAACACAAAATTTTGAAATCTAAGTAACACAAATGCCGTTCAAGATAGTACTCAAAAGTAGGCAAAGTATCAGAACCTTAGACCCTGCTACTTGGGGGCTTTAGGGAACTTGTTGTTTCTTATTATCTCTAAAATGGGAATGAAGTGAGCACTTATCTCAAAATTATTCTAAGGATTAAACTCTCATCAGTAGGTGCTTAGGATAATTCAACAGCTGAAGGGTATTATTCAAATCAGAGGAAAGCCATTAAATAATGCAAAGTGCAAAGTTTTACCTGTAAAGCTTTTACATCAATGGCTCGTACCTTTTTAGGACACATATACCACTCTGAAAATTAGATCATTTTGTTATGAATAGACTATTTCAAAAATTCCCTGTATCTAAAATTTTGTGTGTAATCTCAGAAACTCATATTTTCTGAAATGTTGGATTTTGGGTTAAAACATCTAATCTATACAATTAACAAAACTATTAATGATTATTTATAAACCAGACTTTTCATAATTGAATATAAAAGATTGCTTAAAAATATCATTTACTGAAATTTTATTATTAGATACTGAGACCTATACTAAATATATGTCTCATTTTAATTAAATACTTCCAAAAGACCATAAACGTAGATATTGTTATCTTCATTGTAAAATGAGGAAAATAGGGACTACAGTTAATGACTCTCATTGCATTAGTAATGTAGAACCTCAGATTTGACCTGGAATTTACTTTTTTATTCTATGTGGTAAAATAGACTAAAATAATTAATTATGCAAAAGGATAATATTAAATGCAAAAGTAAATTAAGTTGGTCAAATATCCCTCTTAAAAGTCTTGTCCATCCTTTAACTTTTCCTAAGTTAAAATATGTGTATAACTGCACAAAGGTAGAGCTCATTATTTGTCATTAAGGCTGACAGGTATAGTGGGTTCTGGAGTCAGAGGTGTTAGACTTAAAGCCTTATTTTTTTCAGACAATATCTGTACGATGTTAATTCAACAAATTGTTGAATTTGCTCCGTGTCTCCATTTCTTCATTTATAAAACAGAGACAACAGTATCTATCTTATATGGTTATTGTAAAGTTTAAGTGTACTCACGTTTAAAGTACTTAGAATAATTGTTAACTGTTGCAACTATCTCATATTTAAATTAATTAATGAGTTTTATAATACATAATTTAAATTTCCTGTATTTAAATGACAGTTTGGCCACTCATAGATAAATCCCTATCATAAGATTATAATCCACAGAGAAAGAAATTGCAGTTGCAGTCATATATCTCAAAGGACAGTGGAAATAACAGTTCTAGAACTAGACATACCTGAGTTCAAATTCTGACTCTCTAAATATTAATTTTATAACCTTGAATAAGCTTTCTCCCTTTTGTATCTCTCCAACCCAAGTTAGTACTTCACCGATTTTTAAACAATTACCTCATGGTGGCACTAATTATTCAAATTAGAATTTCTAGGATGGTTAGGATTTCTAACGAAGGTTTGCTATGAATAATGACTAGATTATTAGCTATGAAGATTGAATTACAAAAAAAATATATATATATATACAGAACCCAGGAGGAGCACTGGAAGGAAAGCTGGCCAATACCAGCAATACAGTGTTTCAATGCATAGAAAGCATTAGGAAACAAACAACAGGAGAAGCAACAATACAAATACCCAAGCAAGCCCAAGGGGAAAAACACATGACAAAAAGATCAGTCACCAGAACTCAACAGCAGTGACATGAAAGAACTCTGTCAGCTACTTTAGAATCATCATGAATAACAAAGAAGATGAAAAGGAAAAAATGATATGAGACAAATAATCAATGACTTGAAGAGCAAAAATGAGACTTTAAAAGAGGAAATAAAAGAAATGCAGGAAATTAAAATATTACTGGTGGAGATAAAGAATTATAAGAAAAGCAGTGAAAACACAGTTGATGAAATGGAAGAACAAATGAGTACTCTCAAAGACACTGAAATAAAAAATTAAAACAGAAAAGGAAAGAGAAGTGAAAAGGAAAAAGAATGAAGAAACACTTCAAGAGCTGTCTGATACCATGAGGAAAGGAAATGTAAGAATTATAGGTCTCCCAGAAGATGAGGAGAAAGGCCAAGGGATTGAGAAAATATTCACAGAGATAAGTGAAGAGAACTTCCCAAGTATGAAGAAGATGATGAAAATAGACATACAAGAAGCTAGATGAACACTAAACTTCCACAATGGAAGGAAAAATACGGCAAGACACATAATAGTAAAGCTCCCAAGAATCCAAGACAAGGAAAAATAATGAAGTTGACAAGAGGGAAGAAATAAATGACCTGTAAAGGAAAACCTATCAGGCTGGTGTCAGATTTCTCCAAAGAAACATTAAAGGCAAGAACAGAGTGGAGAGACATATTGAACAAATTCCAATACATCAAATGCCAACCAAGAATACTTTACCTTGAAAAGCTCTCCTTCCTCTATGAAGAAAAAATAAGGACATTCTTGAACAAACAGAAAGTCCATAATTTTGTCAAGACAAAATCTCCACTCCAAAATATACTGCAAGAAGTCCGTAAGCCAAAGTCAACAGAGGGATGAGTAAGAACAGACCAAAACAAGAAATAAAATCACAGAAAGACAAACAAAATGGCAAATACTGATGCTAATGTATCAATATTAACTCTAAATGTAAATGGTTTAAACTGATCAATAAAAAGAGAGTTGAAGATTGGATTAAAAAACAGAACCCAACCTTCTGCTGTCTCCAGGAAACCCATTTAACTCCAAAAGATAAAAATAGATTGAAAGTAAAAGGATGAAAAACAATCCTATAAAAAATGGACCAATAAAGAAGGCAGGAACAGCTATATTTATATCTGATAAAATAGACTTCAAACAGTGTAAAAGACATAGATGGCATTATATGATAAGTAAAGGGACAATACAACAAGAAGACAAAACACTGATCAATATATGCTCACCAAATGAAGGAACACCAAGATATATCAGGAGATTATTGTTGTCCATGAAAACATATATTAGAGAAAATACACATATAATAGGAGATTGCAATATACCACACTCAACAATGGACAGATCAGTAAGACAAAAAATACGGACACTAAAGCTCGGAAAAAGAACTAGCCCTCATGTGCTTAACAGATATCTATAGAACACTGTACCCCCAAAAAGCCAAGTACACATTTTTCTCAAATCCACATGGATCATTCTCAAGGATCGATCACATAGTGGGACACAAGACAAATATCAATAGATATACTAAATTTGAAATTGTACCAACTATCTTTTCTGACCATGAACAAGTCAAATTAGAAATAAACCAAGTGATGAAGGCAAGTAGCCCTCCTACATTGTGGAGATTGAAACCAACACTATTGGGAGGACCACTGGATCAATGAGGAGATCAAAGAAGAAATTTAAAAATT
>NW_004567111.1:56754601-56769828 GCF_000260355.1 Condylura cristata | reverse complement strand
AAACAGAAGTTAGAAAAATAATCCAAAAAAAAAAAAAACAAAACAAATCACTGACCAAAAGCTGGTTCTTCGAAAAAATTAAGTAGACAAACCTCTAGCAGGGTTCACAAAAAAAGAAAGAAAAAAAAAAAAAAGAAAAACACAGCAGAAATAAAAAGAATCAGAGAATATCATGAACAGCTATATGCAAACAAGTTCAATAATCTAGAAAAGATGGATAAATTCTTACAACTTTACATCCAAAGCTAGATAAAAAAGAAATAGAACAGTTAAGCAGGACATTTACAAGCAGTGAAAATGAACCAGTAATCAAAACCCTCCCCAAGAACAAAAGCTCAGGACCAAATGGATTTACAAATGAATTTTACCAAATGTTCAGAAATGAACTAGTGCCTATTCTGTATAAACTCATTCAAAAAATCAAGAAAGAATACTACCAAATACATTCTATGAAGTCAACATTATGCTAATCTCAAAACCCAACAAAGACAACACAAAAAAAGAAAACCTCAGGCCAATCTCCCTAAATGAACACTGATGCCAAAATCTTAGCCAACAGAATCCAACAATGCATCAAAATAATAATATACCACAACCAAGTGGGATTTATCCCAGGGTCACAAGGATGTTTCAACATCCAAAAATCAACTATTATAATCCATTACATCAACAAAAAGAAAACTAAAAACAATGCAATCATATCAGTAAATGCAGAGAAGTCATTCGATAAAGTTCAGCATCTTTTTATGATGAAAGCTCTTGAAATTTTTGGAATAGAAGGAACATATCTCAATGATAAAAGCCACATATGACAAACCCACAGCCAATATTATCCTCAATGGAGAAAAACTGAAAGCCCTTCCTTTAAGATCAGGAACAAGACAAGGATGTCTACTATTACCACTGCTCTTCAACATAATACTGGAAATATTAGCCAAAGTAATAAGTCAGGGGAAAAAAATGTACACGGAATCCAAATAGGGAAAGAAGAAGTAAAATTATCATTATTTGCAGACAATAAATTCCATGATAATTTACATGGAAAACCCTAAAAAGTCCACAGAAAAACTAATCAAAACAAGTAAGCAGTTTAGTAAAGTAGCAGGATATAAAATCTACACACAAGTCAGTAGCCTTCCTATACACACACTATTCCAATAAAAATCTCAATGACATTCTTTAAAGAAACAGAACAAATAATGATGAAATTTATATGGAACCACAAAATACCTCAAACAGCCAAAGCTCTCCTGACTAAAACAAAAGGGACTTCAAACTATACTACAAAGCCATAACAATCAAAACTGCATGATATTGGAACAAAAACAGACATACAGACAAATGGAACAGAATAAAAAACTCAGTTATAAACCCACAAGTTATGGACGGCCAACCTTTGACAATGGAGCAAAGGATATGCAATGGAACAAAGAAAGGTTGTTCAACAAATGGGGCTGGGAAAATTGAGCTGCTACATCCAAAAAAAAGAAGCTAGATTATTATCTCAAAACATACACACACAAAAAAACTCAAAATGGATTAAAGAACTAGACATATGACCTGAAACCATAAAATATATAGACAAAAATATTGGTGAAATAAATACTTGATGACATATACCTCAGTAACATCTTTAAACATACATCACCCAAGGCAAGGACAGTGAAGGGAAAGTATAAACAGCTGGGCTACATCAAATTAAAAGTGCTTCTGTACAGCAAAAGAGACATTACCCAAAACAAAGGGACACCCCACTGATCGGGAGAAATTTTTTGCACAAAATACTAATGATAAAGGACTGATTACAAAAATATACAAAGAGCTAATGAAACTCAGCAAAAATACAGTGAACAACCCCGTCAAAAAATTAGAAGAGCTAAAAAGATACTTCTCCAAAGAGTAAATGCAGATGGCCAGCAGGCATATGAAAAAATGTTCAGCATCACTTGTAATAAGTGAAATGCAAATCAAAACCACAATGAGATACCATCTCACATCAGTGAGAATGGCATTTATTAAAACAACTAGCAACAACAAATGTTGGCGAGGATGTGGAGAAAAAGGAACTCTCCTATACTGCCAGTGGGAAGCAAACTGGTCCAATCACTATGGAAAGCTGTTTGGAGGTATCTCCAACTGCTAAAAATGGAGCTTCCATATGATGCAGCAATTCCACTCCTAGGTATCTACCATAGGGGTACATTACTTGTACCCCTATGTTTATTGCTGCCTTATTTACAATAGGGAAGATGTAGATTGAACTTCAATGCCCAAAAATAGATGACTGGATCAAGAAGATGTGGCATATATACACTATGGAATATTACTCAGAAATCAAAAAAGATAAACTCATGTTTTTTTAGCAACATGGATGGAACTGGAAGGGATCATGCTTAATGAAATAAGTCAGAAAGAAAAAGAAAAATATAGGATGATTTCACTCATAGCAGGAGTGTTAAAGGAATCAAGGGCAAAAAGCAATTGCAATAATGTAAAAATGAAAACAATGACAAATATAAACCAGAGACATTTTACGGGGGGGTGAAATGGAGAGGAGAATAGGATCAAAACTGGGGTGGGAAGAGTGCAAGGGACTAGGGTGATGGCACATGGGTGAACTGGTGTTGGAAAGTCCACGGGTATTACAACTGAGATGAAAAAATGTACATAATGAATGAAAAAATATGCAGCAACTCATATTAAAGTAAAACCTTTTAAAAATACCTCTCAAAAGATAAATACATGTCTGTATTTTCAGTATCACAAAAAAACAGGAAAATTTTACTCCTACAGACATTATCTACTTAATCAAATTGTACAGATGTATGTGGCATAAATGACCACATTCTAAAAATTCCTTGGAAAATGTAAAATTTGTTTTCCTTACTCCTTGAAGCTGATGTAGTATAGATAGGTAAGTCTCTTGCTGCTCTTCTCAAAATTTCTTGTTGTCTTTCTTGGCTGAACTCCTTTTCATACCGTTCCTTTTCCGAATTTGACAGGTAGAACTACAAAAGTAGAAATAACTATTACTTGATTTTTAATCCTACAACTACTATCATATTCAGAAAAACAAAGTTTTACCCAGAATATTATTGTACTTTATGAATGTAAATTAAATTTAGCTTCAAATTTAAGAAACTAAATCAAGTATATTTCACAAAACTATTTTTGACAGATTAAAGGAGACTTGCCTTCCATACTCACAATGTAAAGAACATGAATGAGTTATTTTTGTTTCTTTGTTACAGAGAAAATTAAATTCCTCCAGCAAAGGGGTTTAACACTTACTTTTCTATTAGTAAAACACTTAGTGTTTGAAAGTCAGTGTCAAAAAATTTTTAATTTTTGGAAGACTATCTAAAGATCCACATGCTTTGAGTAGTTGCCTAAATCTCAGGCATGGGGTTTCCTGCTATTTCTGGCCAAATGTCAGAAAGAGGTCAACAAATTATTCTTTTATTACTTTTTTTAGCATTAAAAAAGCTAACAGTGGGAATACTTTCTTCAGAATTATTAAGGATTTTCCAGGAAGGTGCAGTCACCAGTTCACAATGAAATTCCTTTATGATTGTTTCTAAATTCCATTTTAAAGTTTTTATTACTGGGTGTGAGAATTATGCTAGTTCATTTCTTTACATAGTATTTTCTATTAAAAGGATTTGTATAGTTACTCTTTCTTTTGTTAACCCAATTCCATAAGGATACTCATTTTATTCATCTATTTCATATAACCAAGAGCGTTAAGTTTCTTGGTCCTTTTTAGCATGAGAAGTCTTTTAGAACTTGCTCTTAGTTGTCATGTTTTATACTTTAATAATACTGTTCCTTGGTTTTTACTATTTATAGGGCTAAGTAATCGTCACTGGAACTTTACCTTTTTTATATTTAAATGTTTTGGTTTGTCTGCAAACACAACTCTTTATATCTCATTATCAGTAAATGTCAGTTTGTATTGTAGCCTCTTCTGCTATAAACAAGGCAATAGTGTGGCATAGGAGAAAGAGTTCTGGCTTGAGGAGACTAAGGAATTATCTAAGAGTGCATAATTACTGGCAGAATTAAAATTAAACTCAAGTATTTTGAATTCTATTATAGTTTCCTCTATTTTTGATAAAGTAAAAAAAAATTTCTTTCTTTTTACAGATTGCTAGTCATACCTGACCAAAACACCATGGCTTAGGAAGTAGAAATATCTATTTAATTACCTAGGCTGCCTCATACAATTAAATATTGATGGCACAAGAAACCCCAAGTTTCCTATAAGGGACTAGAAGTTACATAGTCAAATGAATAAGACACAGAGATTCACACAACCTTACTGCTGAGATTCTGGGGCCACAAGTAATTTTCATCAGGCAGGAATCTTTAAACATTTCTCAGACCCATCCCCTCTTGACATTTTCAGGTATAGAAATACTTTGGTACTTTGCAAGATGTCCTATTCTCTTTTATAAGAAATGTAATTTGTTATAAAGTTCTTTCCTGACATGAAATATCTCTGAATTAATCATAGCTGAGTATAAAAATGAGATGGTATGATGTTAAATGTGTATCTGGATAGGAGATGTGTATCTGGATAGATTTCTTTGCAAAATCTGAACAGGTTGTTCTATAACTAGCTTGCTGTAGTATACCAGACCTAAACATCATTTCATAAGAACTAAGGTTATAAATTATGAAAAGCTTAAATGAAACTCTCAAGATGGTACCAGAATTTTTATGTGAAGAATGAAATAAAACAAAATTTTAAAATAGATTAGATTTTTGAAATCGCTAGAAGTCTTTTGAATTAAAAACAACTACTAAGCAGAATTCAAACTATGAAATGTCATTATCGTAAATTTCGTGTTCAGGTGGTTCATGTTAAATATATATTAAGTATCAATCAAGAGCTTGGCATGTATTGGGTACTAGGGATTCATGAGTAAAAACAGCCCTTTCCTTCAAAAGTATATTTCCATTAGATTGTAGGAATGTTAACTATGTAAATAAACAATTATGAATTACAAGTCAACATAATAAGCCTAATTACAAAATGTGATAAGAGCTCCCTTGGAAGGTGGGGGAAACTGCTAGTAAAGTTATTTGCAAGACGTGATAACCAACGCTGGGTTTTGGAAGAGAAACAGGAATCTTCCGGGAAGACAAAGAAGGAAACAGAATCTTGGCAAAGGGAGGGCACAAACAAAATGTAAAAATGTGAAAATAGGGCCCTCTGTGGTGCTGCAATGGGTTAAAGCACAGCACTACCAAGCTAGCCACAGATGCCTCAGCGAGTTTGATCCCTGGCCAGGTTGGTGACCACATGGTGTGGCAGACTTCTGTCTTTCCAGCTGGTCCCCTCAGCAGTGTCAATCTGCCTATGCTGCTTCCCACTCTGTCTCTGGTGTATCCTCTTACTGCCCCTGCACCTCTAGCCTATACCCCAGTTCTATATAAATAAATAAACAAATTTTTTTTTTTATAAATGTGGAAATAGTATACTCAGGGAAATAACTTACTTGATAAAGAGTCTCAGAAAGAAAAATAGAGATGAAGTTACAAGATATTAGTTCATGAAGGATCTTGTGTCTCAAACAAATATACATAATTTTATCTTGGAGCTAATTGGCAATCTCTGTAAAACTGGCAGAGAAGTGATGGGAACCCTATTTGTTTTGTGGGAAGTAATGTTTAGTTAAGTAAGATGCCTATTTTTCTCTTCATAGTCTACCTCCTTACCATTTATTCACATCAAATTCTAGACATAGGAACAGAGCTACAAATAACAGCACATACTTTAGTGAAAGAGATATTTATAAAAGTCTCAACTTAAATGCTACTTCCTCAGATATTTCTTTGGTCATACTGTGTTAAATAGCTTTCTACTCTGTTATGTTCTACCACATCATCATGTTATCTAATTTTATTACAATTTATAATTATTTTATTTACTGTTTATCACATCACTCCTTTTAAAATGGAAGTTTGTCATGTTCTGTTTATTACCAGAGTTTAGCACAGTCTGACAAACAATAGCTGCTCAATAAGTATTCTAACTAAAATTTAAAAAATATACATATTTATACCATGTTAAAAATGTACAGTTTTTCTTTTTAGACAGTCAATTCCCCTATATTTAATCCCCAAGTGTTGCTGTAACCTCTCAGTTATAGAGTCCTTTTAATGCATTTACATGTGAACCTGTCTCACAGCTTTGTAATTACTTATGGAGACTTTTCTCAGTCAGCATATAGTTAAAATCATGTAGAAAAAGAACCTTAAATACCTGTTCTAGGTCATCAGTGCAGCTTAGTTTAGCCAGTCCTTGATGATTTAATAATAAATTCATACAAAATTAGTTGAATACCTACTATGGGAGAGATATATAGTGGAGAATATGCTAGAAATCATCTCTGCCTTCAAAAAACTGACAATAAGGTGATACATAAACAGGCAATTACAGTATTACATGTTAAATTCTATGACACGGGAAGTAGAACATGCCATTGCAGGGCCAGCAGGCTTGAGCTTAGGCAGTAAACTGAACCCAAAGGAAATGGGAACCATGAAGGATGAAGTGAGTATAAAGGCTTAAGACCTAGGCTGAATGCTAAATAGCTACAAAACATCAAAACAACTAAAAAAGAAAAAAATACTTATTTATATGATATATGAAATATTCTTCTAAGCACTTTATTAAAGTTTTAACTATATACTATTATAAATACTACTATTCACATATTCAATAATCCTATTAGCTATATTCTGCTATTATCCTTATTTTACAGAGGGGATGTATGTGGTACAGATAGTTAAAGAAAGTCTCCAGTATTGTACAGCTAGTAAGTGACCAAGGATGAGTAATACCTGTGCAATCTGGCACCAGATCCTGCATTTTAAAAAACTTTACTATGCTACTTCTCAAAAGTATTAACAAATGTCCTTTTATCTTTTTATTTTCTGTAGTGAGAACTATTTAAGACATATTATGTTTTCAAGTGTCATTACTATTACTAATTGATTAAATAAAATTAGCTCCTTTTCAACTTAGGTATGAATGGCAGTTTGTAAACTCATTTTAAGAGCTGACTTATCAAATGTTGGCAGAAAATATTGAAGAAACACTAAGTATGATTAATGGCTCACATTAACTCTTAAAACATAAACATCCAATAGAAAAAGATGGGCAAGACTGTTTGGCATTTTCTACTAATGCTGAATGTACACACAACATATGATCCAGTAATTCCACTCTTGGGCATTCACCCCAAAGAATTATGTATGTATGTGTACACTATGTTTTTACAGCAGTCCTATTTGTAACAGGCTTAAACTGGAAGTTACCCAAAATGCCCATGCCCTTCACCAACATACCAAATAAATACACTGTGTTTATGCAACAATACTAAATAACAATAATAAATGATGTACAACTATATGCAACAACATGGATAAATCACACAAATATAATGTAAATGAAAGAAGCTAGACATAAAAATATACAGATTGCAGCAATTCATTTATATGAAATACAAAACTAGGCAAATCTAGCCAATGCTATTAAGAGGCGGCAGAGGACTTCTCATGCAGTGGTTGCTTGGAAGGGTGCTTGAGGAAGTTGAAGAATTGCTGATAAAGCTCTCTTTTTTTAAACTGACGGTGATTATTAAAAAGTTTTGCTTTTGTAAAAACTTATCAAGCATACATTTATTATATATGAAATATACTGTATATGTAATATATTGTATATAATATATAACATACATTCTACGCATATATTCTATTAAAAGTTAAAGTGGAATTATTCTTTTCAAACATATAATCTATAATTTTTAATGAATTTAAAGGGAAAGGAGATAATTACATATCATCATCATCATCATCATCATCAAACATTTAAGTGCTAAGTATGTGGCAATTACTATGTTAAAAATTTTACTTGAATCAATCTCCCTTAATTCTCACAAACATCTTACAGAGAAAGTTACTATTGGTAGCTCCATTTTCCAGTAAGGTAAGTGAGTCTGTAATTAAGTAATGTGTGAAAGGAGAAAATAAAACTCGGTAAGTTATCTCTAGAAAATGCATTCTTAATTATCTATCAAGCTCTACTGAACTTTTGGTGAATTCAGCTGTCTATGTAAAGGCCACAGATTTATTGGTCTTGAAATTTACTCCACATACATATATACTGATCATATTTTCCAAATGTTACTTCCAAAGAGAAAAAGCACTAGCCATATTAAGATTAAAGAACAACAGCCTGGACAATTTGTTTCCCACAAACACTTCGTTAGCTGCAATATTTGTTTGTAAAAAGGATTTCTAAAAATAAACTACTTTCCTAATTTAGTCTCTTATATTAGTTTAATACAGTAATATAAAATGTGTCTTTAAGAAATAATAGCATGGCAGAAAAATATTAGTACGATTAAACGTTAGCACTATTATCAATCTTTTACTATGCAATGCCAATGGGTTGCATCTGAGAATATGCTTATGACTCACATTCACAATGTGGCGTTAACTGAACAATTTCATGAATGGAAACAAAACAAATGCATTTCACAATAAAGCTTTAACAAAAGTAACACAGGGAAAATAATTACATAATTAGTTGTAGCATTTGGTAATTTACCAACATTAAATTTACCTCTTTGGAGGGGGAAGCGGGAGATGTGAAAATTGTCATCCAATAGGACCATACAAACATAACAAAGAACAGATGGAAAGCCACAAGGTAAACAACGGCCTTTCCTGGTAAATAAAAACAAATAACATTTCATTGAGTCTAGGTGAAAACAGGAAAAAGTATTACATTAGACATGAGTTAAGGTCAGGAGGCTCAGTCCAATAAAAATTTAAAATCCACTTAAACCATTAATATATAAACTCCTCTATCTATATTACCTAACATTAACAAATGAAGAAACACTCCATTCCTGCCTTTAAGGATACAGCCAGTAAAGACTGTAGCCAGAGATAGAGTTTGATTTAATTAACTCGCTGAAGATTTAACAGCAAGTTAATTAAAAATTTAACAGCAAGGGATTAGAATTCATTCAAATATTTTCAAACTTTCAAACACTGATAAAAGCTTGTTATGGTCTATAGTTTTTCACGGTGGGAAAAGTTTCTACAAGAAGCAAAAACTATCGGGTGTTTAAACTTTTTTTTTTTGGCTTGTAATTCAGCAGCACTAACCAACTGAAGAAAACAAAATATAGACAAGTATAAACGTTTGAAATTCTTTTCATTTTAAAAGGGGAAATCAACTATTACTTCTACAAGTCTCCTCCATTACTCTGAAAATCTGTTATTCCCCAAATAATTTGCTCAGATATCAATTAAAGCACTTAAGTGGATTCAGTAAAGTTAGCTGCTTAATATGAATAAGTTAATAAAAGGAAAACAGAACATATTAAATCCACTGCTTTTCCTCCTTCTCTTTCACACTATTATTCCTATGTACGTAACTTAATTTCTTCTTAAAATTTTGCTTCTTTTTTGTGCATTTCCCTATTTTTGTGTTTCCCAAGCCTAAGGATAAATAAAGGTTTTATTGGCCTGCATGAAGAACAATGTAATGAAGTTTACATAGCTAACATTGTGTATTCCATTTGAAGGTACTGTTTTTTGCCTGAGGTTTTATTTGCTTAATTTTTGGTTTTAAAAAAATGTTCTTTTAAAATAAGATAATAAAAATTAGTAACTCAATGGAATCCCAACATTTTCTTTTACAATTAAATGGTAGACACCTAACCTAATAGGAAAGAAGCCCCTTATTTCAAGAACCCTCTGGATTTTCATTTATCAAAAAATTTGTTTTTGAAGTTTGATCTTAGCGGGCTTAAATTTCCTTTCATTTTGATGAAATTTTAAGCAATGATTTTCCTCTTTAGTCACTGTCTCTTTGAACAGTCATTATGGAAACTTTAATTTCCTTTGAAAATGAATTAATAATGCAGTTTAAAGTCAGATACTTAAAAGGATGCAGGAGCCTGGCCTCAATGGCTTCTCTTATTCTATAATAATAGTTCAAATGAAGTACTTCACTTTCTTGCTCCTAAAGTCTCTTTTAAGGAAGGCTCCTTACCATTATTTTCATTGTCAGTGCAACAGTTCACAAAGAGCTGGGT
Source organism: Condylura cristata (assembly GCF_000260355.1). NCBI lineage: Eukaryota > Metazoa > Chordata > Mammalia > Eulipotyphla > Talpidae > Condylura > Condylura cristata. The sequence goes on along the minus strand of NW_004567111.1, from coordinate 56,759,704 downwards.
TACTGTGAAAGTCATATTGCACAATTCTATCTTAATAGCCAATAAAATGTGTCAATTAGTTTCACCCCCCCACTGGCTCTGAACTTGGTAAATAACTCCATGTTAATGCCTAATTATTTCCAATATTAAGAACATGTATTAGTAATTTCTGTTCCTTGATTCAAGAATCCTCTGAATTTTCATTTATCAAAACTTTGTTTCTGAAGTTTGATGAATTAGTAATACAATTTGCAAATTTATAGTCTGATTAATTCATTAAATGTTCACATGTAATAAAGTACAATTTTTTACTACTTTGGATCCATCGATAAGATTTATATACCATGACAGTAAAATTCCCTCTTCAACTCTACCTAGAACTTATATTAAAAAAATATTCAAATATTCAAATAGAGCCTCCCCAGAGGTGCAGGGGTGGGGTGTTCAGTCTCAGCACTCAGAAGCTATCCTCAGCCACTGCAGCAGGAATTTGATCCCCCAACCAGGAAGCTGACCCACAAGGCACAGCAGACTTCTGTATCTGCCACTGTCCCCCACCCCCAGGAGTGTGTTTCAGTCAGTCTGCCTGTTCCGCTCCCCATTCTGTTTCTGGCGAATCCTCTCACCTTCCCACACCTCTGGCTTATGCTCCAGCTCTTGTATGCATAAATACATAAAGTAAATCTTAAAAAAAAAAACAAAAAACCTTCAAACAACTATGAAGTGGCAAAGGTATTTATGTAAGTGTATCAATGAAATTAGGAAACTAGGTTCCTTATAAAATTATAGCTACTTCAATTTATATAAATAACATGAAAAAAATATATTAAACAGGAATAAACCTAGTAACACATCTCCTTCTAATTACTTAAAGATTTGTTTCTTTGAAAGCAAAAACACACAAAGTAATCACTATACAAAAAGTATTGGTTGCATTCTACTAAACTGAAAGTAAAGGACCTTACCATTTTCTCCATTTCTAGAAAGAGTAACTAGAATAGAAGAAAAAAATAGTGAGTAAATATACATGAAGCATCTTGTACATAAAATTCTTTTTAAAGTTATTTTACTTAAAGGTGACTACTTATCTTAGTATCATTTTCATAAAATAAAATTTAGTTGAAATGTAAACACTAAGTTCAGAATATATTCAAAAAAGTCTGAAAACACTAAAATTCAAATTATATATCACGAATACTGCAATCATACTTTAATTTTTTTTCTCACCTTTGTTAACTTTAAGTGCATTAATATGGTTACAATTTGGATGTTTTCTTTAGCTCTTTCTTTTACCTGCAGAATAGATATAGGACTCTCCTCTATGCCATGTATACTTAGTATACTTAGTGTGTGATATATCTTACCAATCTTTTTTATGTAAGTTATACTCAGACAAATTGTATTTTTCTGTAGGAAAAATAAGAATCCCTATAATTTTTAGAGCGCTATTTCTTTCAAGCCTGAAGCATGTAAATTGTAATTTATTCTTTCAGTTCAAAAGCATCTAGGTCCTGTTGATTCTACGAAGTCACCAAATCTGTCACCTCTTTCCAATTTCTAATTTCTCTTGTTGTCTTATTTCAGGCCCTCCTCAAATGTAATGTAAAGTATCTCCCTACTACCAATTTAATACACTCTTACCACTAGAAAATTTGATGAGTACTCAACAGCCCCCAGTCATTTTCAGAACAAAGTCCAAAAACTTCAGAGTAGGTATTCTGCAATCCACAAGCAACACTGTGTCTTTTGTCATTTGCCCATAGGGATGGTCTAATTATCTCAACAAGCTGCAGTTTCATAAATCTATCAAGCAGTTTCATCTGTGCGTGTATCTTCCCTATTCATTCTCTATGGCTCAGTTAAAAAATGACCTCCTTTGGAAAACCTTGATTCTTTCTTTAGGCACAGCAGATCACTCTAGTTCACTCTTCAACCTCTACCATACCATCTACTAAACTAAGTTTGAAATTAATCTTATAAGTTATTATCAGTTCTAACAGAGGAGAGGGAGGGGAAGAGATCGGGTGACACACTAAGTTGGCGTAGTAGGAATTTTGCACGCACATATTGATTATGGCCTGTGTGCTCTGAGTTAACTCTCCAGCCCAAGGAACGCCTGGAGGAGTGCGGGGAGCAGCCCCTATCTGAAGACCAGCCTCAGCCCAGTGGAACAAGTGTGACGCCAGGTGTCCAGGAGGGTGGTAGGGACTGCAAGGCTGGACATCACAATCTTCTGACAGCAGTGAAGGCCTGCTTACTGCTGAACTCTCTTTGTCCAACTCACTGTAAAAAGGCAACTAGAAATGAAATGGTAAGGCAGATTCTTTAGGGTGTTAACCATCCATGTCCCAGATTTCTGGCAGTCTGCTCAAAGTGCACTTTAAAGCTTTAATTCCTGTTTCTACTTTACTGACATTTGGTGGTGACAGGTGGCTTGAACATGTCTTCTGGGATCAGTTCCATTTAACAGGCAAATTAATCACAGGTCAAAATAATTAAATGACTAGCATGAGATTACAGAGTTCGTACATGCAGTGTAGATAGGATCTTAAGTTTGTCTATTTGTGTTCTTTTCTGTACTATGTCTCCCATTATTTCAGACCCCAAGTCTAGCAGGCAGTACCAATGATTAAGAAATGTCTGATACAATAGGAGTGCATGTATACTTCCTTAGTAAACTATAACTACCTCAATCCCCAAAACAGCATAGTTTATAAAGAAAATAAAATGCTATGGAAGTATTCCTACTAAAGCCAGGAACAATACATGAAAATTTACAATCATTATTTATATATATTAAAAAAAAACACTTTTTTTAGAGAAGCATAGGGTTCTTTTCAACTGGTTAGAGCCCTCCTACATCATAAAGCATTTCCCATTCACACAAGCATACATAAAACCATTATTTTCAATGTTTCAGTATTGTGAAAATGACTGGGAAGTACTATAAAAAGCCACACAATTATAAAAGAAATAAATTGGTGGTATAAAATTTAAAAAAGAAGGGTTCTCTATGGTGGCACAGTGGGTTAAAGCACAACACTGAGAAGCCAAAGCGACTTCAGCATGAGTTCGATCCCTGCCCCGGAAGTGACCCACATGGTGCGGCAGACCTCTCCTGACCTGCCCGCTGCTCCCTTCAGAAGTGTACTTGGTCAGTTGTCCTGTTCTACTTCCCACTGTCTCTGGTGAATCCTCTCACTGCCCTGTACCTCTAGCCTGTACACTTCTGTGCATAAATAAATATCTTTTTTTAAAAAATTGAAAAGAGGACAAATATTTCACTATTGGCATATTATATGGCTTATTCCTTGACAGTCAAAGAAAAGCAACTGAAAATCTATTAAAAACAAGTGGTGGCAATATACAAAAAAAAAATACACACAAAAATAAATAGCTTTCCAATATATTAGTATATACACTACCATGCACAAATTGTAATTGAAGATAAAATTTATTTACAAAGCTACCTAAAAAGATAAAATTCTTAGGAATAAATGTAAGAACTGAGGAAGCTTTACATACATTTTTTAAAATTAACTTACGCATAAAGAATTGGGATACAGGCCAGAGGTGCACAGGTAGTCAGAGCATTCACCAGAGGCAGAGAGGGGAGCATAACAGGCAGCTCGATGAGGTACACTCTGATGGTTGCAGCGGGCCTCAGGAGAGGCCTACTGTGCTGTACAGATCATCTCCCGGGCCAGGGATGGAACTCGCACTGAAGAGGCTGCAGCTAACTTGCAGCGCTGCGTCTTAACCAGTTGTGCCACCAGGGAGGTCCAAGATTTACATACATTTTAATGTTTCTCAGAGACACTAATAAAATCTACACAGATGGGAAGACTTACATTCTTACACAGAAGAGTCATCACTAAAATGTTAACTTTCCCTAAGTTAATCATAAATTTAGTGTAATCTCAACAAAATACTTTTATTTCTTAACTATGTAGATTCTAAAGTTCATTTCTGGAAAAATAAAACAAAGAAGTAGAAAGTTTTTGAAAGAAAATAATAATAAAGTAGGACTAGTTAATCAAAACATTAAAGTAATTTTAAATGTAATATAAATGCCCCAATTTATTAACATAATTGCATTTGTTCATGAGTAAACAGGTCAATGAAACAGAATGGAGAGCCCCAAAGGAACTCCTAATGCATCTAGAAGTTCATATGATAAATAAGGGATTTCATGGTAGTATAGAGACAAAGAAATATAAATTGATGTTGGGCAAATGGGTAGCCATGTAGAAAAAAGAAAATACCACTTAGACTCACAACACAGACCAGGAAATGCAAAAATCAAAAAACAAATGCAAAAGCATGTATGTACTAGAAGAAATCAGGAACAAATTTTAATGTTTATGATTTTAGAGTAGTTTTTTCAGAGTATGACATAAATCTAGATGCCTTAAGAAAAAAAAGAAATATATTATTACATAATAGATAAAAATAAATGCTCGGGAAAAACAACAAAAAAGTAACAAAAAGTTAGAAAAGAATATTCATCTGATTACTATACACTAAGAGTTTATTTCTCTAATAAGGAATGCCTACAAAATCAAAATTAAAAACACTTTTTTACAGATAAGAAAATACCAAGATTTCAAACCAAAAAAAAGATGGTCAACTAAATGCTGGCAAGGATGTGGAGAAAAAGGAACTCTCCTGGATTACTGGTGAGAATGCAAACTAGTACAACCACTATGGAAAACTGCTAAACATGGAGCTTCCCTATGATCCAGCAATCCCACTCCTAGGTACCTAACCAAAAGACACAAAAACACTGTTTCAAAAAGACCTGCACCTCCATGTTTATTGCTGCTTTATGAATCAACCCAAATGCCCAAAAGTAAATGACTGGATTAAAAAGATGTGGTGCATCTACACAATGGATACACAATGGAAGATTACTCAGCAATCAAAAAAAGATAAACTCATGCCTTTTGCAGCAACATAGATGGAACTAGAAAGGGTCATGCTTAGTGAAATAAACCAGAGAGAAAAAGAAAAATATCGGATAGTTTCACTCATAGCAGGAGCATAAAGGACAAGGGGGGAATAATAATAATAATGAGCAACTATATACCAGAGACATTTTACAGGGGTGGAGTGCAGAATGGG
>NW_004567111.1:56748330-56754023 GCF_000260355.1 Condylura cristata | reverse complement strand
AAAAAAAAAAAGAGGGCTGGGGGAAGTACACTGGACTATGGTGATGGCACACAGGTGATCTGGTGATGGGAAGCCCATGGAGATTACAACTGAGATAGGAAAAGGCACAAAATGATGTACAACTAAACTAAAAAAAAAAAAAAAGGTGGTCACCTTCATGCATAGAAGAATTCCAAAGTAAAACTAAAACTACACAAGGATGTGATTTTAATAATCATAGTGGTAAAAATCTAAAGTTGGTGACATACTACACTATCAATTCTGAATACAGATTTCTGATTTAAAACTACATCTGAGTTTCTGGAGGCTGCCTCTTTTAGCTTTCCAGTAAAATACTTTTACAACTGCAGGAAACAATACACTACCAAATGAAAGCCAGTCGAAAAAGACCAAAATCACTCTTCACAGAAAACTTTCCTAGAGTGGGTTAAATAAAATTCCTGTGTATGTACTCCCAAGGACCTACCTCAAACTTTGCTGCTCATAACACTCACTCCTAACATTTGAAATTATGATGTGTAGTTACTTCAAGACTTTTTTTCTCAGTATCTGTCAACCACCTGACTATAGACACTAAGCCATGGTAACAACAGCAAACACTGGACTATCTGCAGACCTCTCAGAAGGAAATGTGGTTATTCCATTTTCTCAGTTTCCAAATACAAATTAAAAATCTTTTGAAAACAAAAGTCAGGACTACAAAAAATATTAAGGACATAAAATAGTTATGAATGACTTTTGAAGGTGTGGTATATATCATGTAACACTGATTTATGACTTTGTGTTTTAGAGGTATAGGATCTTCCTGCTTTAGGTGTTGTTACCACACCTAGACCAGATGACCTATAGTTCCCCACCACATTTCGTCAGCAACTTCCCCATCTGGTACTCTCAGTTCTACAGCCACTCTCTTTCTGATTTATTTTACTTAGCACTCTGGTTCTATCCATGATGTTCCAAATGGCAAGATCATATACATATAACTTAAACTTAAGGTTCTATTTAAACATGAAGGCTAGTCACCTGTTTTCTTCAACTTAACTATCCTTTTTCCTTGCCTGTCTTCCACTTATTTAAGTTGAAAATGCCAGATACTCACTGTAACATGATACAGTTCTTGCTTATGGGTACATCTTTGGCAAGATGAGTTATTGGGAAAATGATTTTTCCTCCTTGAAAAGTGAAAAACATGTGAGGAGAAAACCATATTAATTCATTTATCCATTTTTTACTTTACATACTTGTAAAGTATGCAATCTGAATGACAGCTGCCAATTTGAAATCCTGAGAGGATCTTTACTGGCTAATGGATGCTAAATTGTAATTCTTTTTTTCACTACTTTAAAGATGTGCCAATACTTTCAGGCCTCTATAATTTGATAACATTTGCTGTTTTTCTAATCACCCTCTTATAGGTAGTGCATATTCTCTTAGTGTTTTTCAGATTATTGTCTCTCTCTTTAGATATGCAGGAATGAATGGATTTTCCCCCTCATTTTTATCCTGTTTAATTTTCGCCTAGCTTCTTGATCCTGGAAATTTACTTTTTTTTTTTTTTTTTACATTTTATTTCTTTTTCTTCTACCTGAATGATTTCTAGGCATCTATCTTCTTCAGGTTCCCTGGCTCATCCCAATCTGTTTACACAGCTTTGATAGCATTATGAATATAATGTATTATACTCCTTACCTCCTAAATTTTTATTAATTTCTTATTTATAGCTCTAATCTTTTCCTTTTGCTAATTAATTTTATTACCGATCTCACTGAATTGCTTTTGTTTCAATTTCTTCTTAATAACTACTTTGGTTTCTCCATAACTTGGGTCCATAGTCTTCCATGTGTTTAAGTCTGGTTTCTGGAGAGTTGTTATTGTCTTGTTATATCACATTATTTGAAGCCTCAAGTTACTTATTGGTTTATCTGTCTGCACTTTTGGTTTATCTAAAAATCTGCCAAATCTTGCAATTACCTACTTATTATTTATTTCCCAAGTAGGTCACTTGATTTTTTTGGTTACCATGGTCGCTACAGTACTTCTAGCAACCAGGGCGTGGTGAGTGAACTTATACTCAGTGGTGATAGGAAAAGGACACAGAAGAGGACAGCCACTGTTGTGGATGTGCTACGGGGGGAACTGGCTCATGTGCATGGCCCTGATATTATCCTTTTTCTTTGGGTTCTCAGGTGAGACTTGACTGCATACAAACTATTAGTAAACTTAAGGTGTCCATGAAATTCCTATGCTGGGGCAAGGTGATTGTAGTAGAGTCTTTTCTCTGTTCAATTCCTTGTTGGGATCTTAGTCTTTGTAGATCATCTTGACCTCATTTTGGGGTTAACCTAAACCAAGGATGTGGGCCTCTACACTCCCCTCTCCAAAACCTTTGGTCCAGGTGGCAGCCCTGCTGTCTATTTACTGCTAGTCAATTCATTGTGTATTTAAGAGAAAAAATAGAGGAAACAGTTTATGCTGCCATGATTCTAATTTCAAAGGTGGCTTTTCTTTAATGCACAACTTTAGCTTCATACTGATAAACAGGAAGAAATAGGAATAGGCCCAGATCTTCAAAGGGCAGGAAAAACACTATAAAAACATTTTTTCTTGCTCATTTCATTAAATATGTATTTATTTCCTCAAGCTTAATTCTACTACATTCTCAAGGACAGCAACTCATTCCCATCCTGCAATCAGAAAATATGCATTTTGAACTTTAAATAATAGAGGAACTACAATGAATGAGTAAAAAGTGTGGTAAACAAATGACGGAGGGAAGAGAATCTTTCCTCATCCAAATGACTTGACTTTTCCTCTCAACAATGATTTGCCTAAAGAGTATATTTAGGAGTCACTACATGAAGGAACCTTGAGATACAAACATACCTCTCTGATACCAAGGCACTGACTTCATATAGATTGCTTTCCTTGCTGTAGTAACTGCATGATGCCAATAAAATAGCACCAACACTATCTCCAATATAGGTGCCAATGTTAGCTGCTTGAATGCTGAGACTGCAATTCTACAAATCATCCCCCACACTTTTTTTTTTTAAAGATAAAATACCCCATGAGTTCATACTAACAATTCTAACTCAAATTCTAGTCTATAGGACTTTCACTTAATATCTTTTTATTTGCACCCTCTTTTTTTTTACCTAAGAAAACTGGCTTTCAAGGACACAAGAAAGATGTACAATATCACATACTATTCACTTTATCCCATATTTCCACATAATAATTTCAAAATAATGAATGCAACCCTACTGCAAGTAACACGATTATTGAAAAGTTCAAGTAACTTTTTTCATGTGGGCTCTTCAATTCTCAATAGTCTTATTGTACTTTGTAAGAGGATATATCCATGACAAGTTATATTCTTTCTTTCTGTAATCCTCACTTACTTAGGTCTATAAGAAAGTACATTAATGTCATATCAGCATTTAAGTTGGTATCTCTGACCATTTGATTATCTGAAGCTCAGTCTTATTCTTTTGCAAATTGGTTTTATTATACCAATCAAGCTGTTTTGTTTTAGGCAGGAATTTAATGATACTCCCAAATAATGCACTATTACCAATATCTTCCCAGATTCCACTAGACAGTGACTTTTTGAAGACACCAGGTCAGATGCTCTGTGAGATGTGCCACATTCTGTAGCTATTTCTTTTTGGTGCCATCAACTTCCTCTCCCTCAACTCCCTCCCATAGTTTCATTCAAAGTGTAAAGGCTTGAGTGTAAATTGTAGAGTAAATAGAACAAACAACAGTAGTCATATGTAGTATGGATACTGTACAGTTACAATGTATCATGTATCACTTCAAGAGAGACTTTATTTAGGTTTGTCCCTATTAGTGGCACTACATACAGGTAAGGTGGTGACCAGCAGATCAATTTTACTCCTTTGTAAAGGGTACCTTTGCCCTTTGACAATCAAAATTTTTTGTGGTATAAAATCTTAGGAGTATGTTAATATCTTCTTTCCCAAAACCTTTCTACCTCAAGGTCTCAGCAGCCATTGATAATCCTTGCCTGAAGCAACTATTTCATAGAACTAGATCATCACCATTAAAAAACCTCAACTATTAAAAATGGAGCTTCCATATGATCCAACAATCCCACTCTTAGGTATCTACCCAAAAGACACAAAACCACTGATTCAAAAAGATACCTGTACCTCCATGTTTATTGCTGCTTAATTTACAATTGAAAAGACATGGAAACAACCCAAAATGCCCAAAAGTGGATGACTGGATTAAAAAGATGTGGTACATATACACATGGAATATTACTCAGCAACTAAAAAATAAACACATGCCTTTTGCAACAACATGGATGGAGCTGGAAAAGATCATGCTTAGTGAAATAAGACAGAAAAAAAAGGAAAAATACCAGATGGTTTCACTCATAGCAGGAGTATAACAGACTAGGTGAGAAAATAATAATAATAATGAACAGCTATATACCAGAGACATTTTATTGGAGTGGAGTGAGGAATGGGATCAAAAACATGAGGGGAGGGAAATTCACTGGACTATAATGATGGCACATGGGTGATGTGGTGATGGGAAGCCCATGGGGAAAAAGGCACAAAGTGATGTAAAATTAAACTATTATATTAAAGGGAAAAAAAAGCTTCAGAAGCTTTGCAAAATTAAACAATAACAACAACAACACAACCTCAACTATCTATTCCTACATTTTAGGCTGGCATTCTTTTGTAAAAAGCTTTTCCTCAACTGAGGATAGAGCTATTCAAAAAAGCACAAAAAATTATTTCCTTTTAAGTATCCATTTTCAGGGTATAATGGTATAAAATCAACTCTAGTGTCAGCAAATGAATTAGTTTTTGAGTACCAAGAAGAGAATTTGTGGATTTATTTATTCAATTTCTTGTCAACTACAATTCATTTCTTATGTTTAAATACTTAGCTAATAATGCCTCTTCCAACTATATTCTCTTTGAATCATTCCCATCAGTCTTTGAACATGTCCTTCTAGCAGAAGGCATCTCTAGCTCAATTTCCCACCACCAGCCCTGAAACTGGATTTTTTCCAACAGGCACTTGTTCTTTTTCATCCTATTCAGAAACCATCTTTAAATACTAGAAGTGCTAAGAACTACAGTGTTTTACAGCTTTTAGGTGCTGTGGGTTGACAAAGGAATATTATACAAGTACATTTAATTCATAGTTAATTTTCAGTTACAGTAGAACATTCTATGGCTTTTTCTTAATTTACTTGGCATTTTATTTGTATCTTTTTGTCTTTACAATGATATTTTAGTTCCTAATTTATTTACTTAAGTTTACACTAAAAATACATAAGAAAATTTAAAAAGTGCAAACTAGCTTAAGAGTTCTTTGCAGTTTTTAAGTTTTGACTTTAGACTATATCCCATTTACAAGTACTATATTCAAAGGCACCTGGAGTAATTCTTTCCTCTGTATAGTTGTAGTACCAACTTTATATAAAATTAGTTTTATGGTTTCAAGTGTTATAGTTTTCCCGTGTTTTACTTTTTGTATCTGCAAAAAGTACAATGGTTTAAAAGTCACAAATTATATTAAAATATATTCAGGGTTCTGGCCCTCCTTGGTGGCACAGCGGGTTAAAGCACAGCACCGAAAAGCTAAAACCACTTCTGCATGAGTTCGATTCCCGCTGGCCCCAGAGGTGACCACATGGTGTGGCA
>NW_004567111.1:56746366-56747865 GCF_000260355.1 Condylura cristata | reverse complement strand
AATGCTGTGCTTTAACCCTCTGCGCCACCAGGGAGTGCCTTAGTGCTGTTTTAACCTATTTCATTTAGCAAAATAAGCCAAGTATGTATTTCTAATTTTATCCTTCATACATCCTTTCCTACACTTTATTTTCTTTGACTTAGCAACCTAGGAAGCACTACACATTAGTATACAGGTAATCGTTGTTTGGTTTTTAAAGTATTGCACAGTATTCCACTGTGTGGGTGTTCTAGTAATACAATCAGGCCTTTATAGATAGATGTCTGGATTGACTCCAATCTTCTGCTGTTCCAATCTTCTGCGATAATGAATAACTTTATGTATGTGTTATTTGTGGAAGTTTGTCTTCAGGGTACATTCTAACAGTGGAATTGCTGAGCCAAAAGAAAATCTCCTTTTCCTGAAATTCCTGTTATAGGGTACGGATTATATCACACTATACTCCTGTCAGTAATACAAGAGCCTGCCTACTTCTGGTCTAACCAATAAAGTGTTACCAGACTGAAAAAGTTTGTGGTGCCATTCAAAATTATGGAGACATGAAGACACAGAAAGCAAAAGGAATGTACTTCCATGGCCAAATCACATAATTTGTGAGACATTCAAATGATAGGCTGTAACACATGAACTAGAATGTGAGTGCACACTGCTGTGAAAGAACAAATGGAGAGGAGGAAAACTCAGTAGAATTCTATTAAATGTGTAAGAAATCATGGAATTGGAAAAATCACTAGTTGACAATCAACACAATAACAGTTGTTTCAAAAAAGAATCCTCAGATGTGAAAGAAAGTGCAGGCTTAGAATCTCAAGGTATTTCCCCACGAAGAAAAAAGACCTATGAATCAGGAAGTGGGCTCTTTACTAGATACCAATTCTGCTGGCACCTTGATTTTGTCCTTCACAGATTTCCAGGACTGTGCGAAATAAACTTCTTTTGTTTATGAACCATCTAGTCTATGACATTCTCTTACAGGAGCCTGAACAGACTAAGGCATTGTTCTTAGGAAATAATCTGAGGTTTCTATAGGTAAAAAGACGTTACCTCTACAACTTTCATTCAGAAAGAGAGACTGAATGAATGACAAAGCATTTAGCAAATCACAACAGAGACTCTGTGTGAAGAATATATAAAAATCTTTTTACTGTTTTTCACAAAACTTAAATGATTTTCAAATTAAAAGTTTAAAATATAAAAAAGAAAATATAAATCTTTACTCATTTGCAGTTTGGACCCAAGTTTACCTCTTACCAAACTAACTTTCCAGTTATTCTATCTTTTCCTCTTTAAGATACTACTTTTATCATATTCTAAATTTCTACAATTACTGATGATTTCTGAGCACTCTAGTCTGTTCTATGGACTAATATGTCTATCTATTTACCATGCCATATAATTGTTTTTAGAACAGACTTTTTTTTTTTTTTTAAAGATTTATTTATTCGTACAGAACTGGGGTACAGGCCAGAGATGCGGAGGGTGAGAGGATTCACCAGAGA
>NW_004567111.1:56741443-56746016 GCF_000260355.1 Condylura cristata | reverse complement strand
CCCCCGACTTCACACTTTTAATTATAGTGGCTTGGAGGTTTAAATTTGATAGTACTTCATACTAATTAAAACAGCATGGTACTGGAACAAAAACAGACACACGGACCATTGGAATTGAGTTAAAAACCCAGAAATAAAGCCACATGTATATAGTCAATTAATCTATGACAAAGGGGCAAAGAATGTGCCCTAGATTAGGACAGTCTCATCAATGAATGCTGCCAGAAAACTGGACCAGTATATGCAAAAGAATGAAACTAGACTAATACCTGACACCATATCCAAAAAGAAATCCAAAAGGTTGGAGTTGTATAAAGGCCTTGAATGTAAGACTTGGACCCATAAAATATATAGAAGAAAACACAGGCAAAACACTCCATGACATACATCTTAGAAACATCTTTGAGGACTTATTCCCCGTGAAGGAAAAGATAAACAGCTGGATATCAAACTAAAAAGCTTCTATACAGCAAAACAGATAATAACCAAAGTGAAAATATTTGTATTCTGTATAACCGATAAAGGACTGATAGCAAAGATCTACAAGGAGCTTACAAAACTCAACAAAAACAAACCCAGTCAAAAAATGGGCACAAGAAACTGTTTTCTTTTTTTTTTTTTAAAAAGGGCACAAGAACTAAAAAGACATTTCTCTAAATAGGAAATGCAAATAGCTGACAGGCATATGCAAAAATGCTCAACATCAATTATAATCAAGAAAATGCAAATCAAAACCATAATGAGATACACCCCACACTCATGAGAAGGGCCGTATTAAAAAAAAAAAAAACTGGCAATAACAAATACTGGCAAGGACGTAGAGAAAAAGGAACCCTCTTACCCTGCAAATCCACTCCTAGAAATCTACCTAAAGGACTCAAAAAACATTAATTCAAATGGAAAACTGTTTATTGCAGCTAAAATATGGAAACAACTTAAATGTTCAAAAATAGATGAAATGGTCAAGAAGATATGGCATATATACACAATGGAATACTAATCAGCAATTAAAAATCATTAACTCATGCTATTTGCAACAGCTAAAATATGGAAACAACTTAAATGTTCAAAAATAGATGAAATGGTCAAGAAGATATGGCATATATACACAATGGAATACTAATCAGCAATTAAAAATCATTAACTCATGCTATTTGCAACAGCATGGATACAGCTGGAGGGTATTGTGTTCAGTGAAATAAGTCATGAATTGGAAGTAACAAGACTCCCTACCAGATACAAAGATGATTCAGACTCAATCAAAACATAAATCTTGCAAGCTGCCATTTTCAAATATATAAATCATAATGAAGTACAGTCTTTATATTTTAATTCAACACACAAACAACTTGAAATTACTAGAACTATATTTTTAAATAAAATTGTAAAAACTGGGAGTGGAGAAGGAATTAGCCATAAATGGCCACAAGGGATCAGACTGGGCTGACATAAATACTCTAAAAATGGATGGTTTTTGCACAGGTTGGCCTAAGTTAACTAAAAATCTTTGCATTTACTTCTTGAATGAGTTTTTTAATCTATAAATTGTATCTTGCTAAAATTATTTTATTTTCAAAAGAAAAATAAAAACTTTTATGGGCCCTCCTTGGTGGCACAATGGGTTAGGATGCAGCACTGTAAGCTAGCTGCAGCTGTTTCAGTGCTAGTTCAATCGCCAGCCCCAGAGGTGAACCACATGGCGTGGCAGACCTCTCCTGACCCACCCACTGCTCCTGTCAGCAGTGCACTTCGTCGGTCTGCCTGTTCTGCTCCCCACTCTGGTGAATCCTCACTGCCCCTGCACCTCTGGCTTATACCCCAGTTCTACATGCATAAATAAATAAATCTTATATAAAAAGAAAAAAGTAATATAAAAAAAAACTTTTACAGACTTATAAAACCTAAAATAATTCAACCAAATGACTTGCATTACAATAAATGTTAAAAAAACATTCAGTCAGAAGAAAATGATACCAAATGAAAATATGGATTCAATAAAAAGAATGAAGAATACCAGAAATGATAACTACATGGGTAAATATATTAAATTGGTTTTCTTATTTAAACCTTTAAAGAGGTAACAGCGAGTTTAAACAAAATAATGACATTATAGTATGAACTTTGTATCATATAAAATGCATGATAATAATAGCATAAAAGTTGGGAGTGAAGAAATGGGAAAATACTTTCATAATATTTATAAATTGATTTATCACTTACAGGTAAAAGTTAGCTATGCACACTATAAGCCCTAAGGCAAATAACAGATAAATAACAGCATTACAGCTAATAAATCAAAAAAAAAAAAAAACTGCATCATAAAATTATTTCAAAAATTAAAAATCATTTAAAAGTTAATTCAAAAAGGAGAAAAGGGAACAAAGAACATATCAGACAGGTTTTAAAAAAAATGATATAACTTAAAACTTAATTGTACCCCAGTGAGAATGGCACATCTTCAAACAACTAGCAACAACAAATGTTGGCGAGGATGTGGAGAAAAAGGAACTTTCCTGCACTGCTGGTGGGAATGCAAACTAGTACAACCACTATGGAAAACTCTTTGGAGGTTCCTCAAACTGCTAAACATGGAGCTTCCCTACGACCCAGCAATCTCACTCCTAGGTATCTACCCAAAAGACACAAAAACACTGATTGAAAAAGATAGCTGCACCCCCATGTTTACTGCTGCTTTATTTACAATTGGAAAAACATGGAAGCAGCCCAAATGCCCAAAAGCAGATGACTGGATTAAAAAGATGTGGTACATATACATAATGGAATGTTACTCAGCAACCAAAAAAGAAACACATGTCTTTTGCAGCAACTTGGATGGAGCTGGAAAAGATCATGCTTAGTGAGATAAGCCAGAAAGAGAAAGAAAAATACCGATGGTTTCACTCATAGCAGGAGTATAATGGACCAGGCGAGAAAATAACAAAAAGAATGAACAACCATATACCAGAGACATTTTGTGGGGGTGAAGAGGGGAATGGGATCAAAAACGGGGGGGGGGGGGGGGGGGGGGGGGGGGGGGGGGGGAGGTGTGAGTGGAGGGAAGTACACGGGACTATGGTGATGGCACACAGTTGACTTGGTGATGGGAAACCCGCAGGGATTACAATTGAGATGAAAAAAAAAAAAGTACAAAATGATGTAAAAATAAACTATTATAAAAAAAACTTAATTGTACCAATGATCACTTTAAATAAGGTCAAAACACCCTACTAAAAGGCAGATAATATATAGCATGGTGACTATAATAATGTCAAAAGTTCTCATAAAATGGGGTAAGTGTTATAATAGATGTTAATTAGACTTATTATGGTGATCATTTTACACTAGACTCATATATTGAATCTCTATAATACACACCTAAAACTAAAGTTATATGTCAATTACACTTCAATTTAAAAAAAGGATAGAAATTTTCAAATTAGTAAAAAAGCAAGACCTAGCTATATGTTACTTATAAAAATGCATTTTAAATATAAAGAAGTTAAATAAAAGGACCAATGCTCGCACTAATCAAAGAGAGAGATTTGTAGACATATCCCAAAGTAGATTCCAAAGCAAAAAATACCACCAGAAATAAGAAACATTTCATAGATGAAGGGTCAGTTCATCAAGAAGATAAAACAATCCTCAACATTTTTTGTATCTGACTACAGAGCTGCAAAATATATGAAACAGAAAAACTGACAGAACTACAAGGATAGATAAATCAACAATTATAGCCATAACTACTTCCCTAATTAATAGATTAAAAAATCGATTGGTGGGGGGAGGGAAGTACACTGGACTACCGTAATGGCACACGGTGATTTGGTGATGGGAAGCCCACGGGGATTACAACTGAGATGGAAAAAGGCACAAAATGATGTAAAAATAAACTATGATTTTTTTTTTTAAGTTATCTGAAAAAAAATCATCAAAATCTGGGTCTTCCCTGGTGGTGCACTATGAAGCTATCTGGAGCCACTCTGGCACAAGTTCGATCCCGGCCAGGGGGTGACTCACTTGGAGTGGCAAATCTTTCCTGACCCACCTGTTGCTCCCTTAGCAGTGTACTTTGTAGATGTGCCTGTTCTGCTCCCTACTGTGTCTCTGATGAATCCTCTCACTGCCTCTGCACCTCTGGCCTGTAGCCCAGTTCCGTATGCATAAATAAATCTTAAAAAAAAAAAATCATCAAGAACATAAAACAATACTATCAACCAACCTGTTTTAACTGACACTTATGGACCATTATGACATAATGCTAAACAAACAGTAAATTTCACTGCTGGATATATAATACATTTTTCTCAAGTACACATGAATACTTCCAAGAAGAATCACTATCTGGGTCATAAAACAAATGCAAATAGATTTTAAGAGATTTTAAAATCAAAAAAGGTATGTTTTCTGACAACAGGGAATTAGAAATAAAATCAGTAGCAATCCTGGAAAGCCTCCCTAATAGCTGGAAACTAAGTGGCATAGTTTTAAGGTAAAGCGTGGGTCAAAAATGAAATTAGGCCCCACGCTAAACCCTGGAGGTAAAGCTGGATGGCTCAGCTCAGTGAGTGGA
>NW_004567111.1:56723985-56739363 GCF_000260355.1 Condylura cristata | reverse complement strand
AAAAATAAAAATAAATGAAATTAAAGAATATTTTTAATTGACTGAAAATGAAAATAACAACATACCAAAGTTGATGGGATGTAAATACAGATATAGTATTTAGGGATAAATTTATAGGCTAAACTAAAAAAAGGCTCAAATCAATGATTTCAGCTACCACATTAAGAAACAAGAAAAAGAACTAAATACAAAATAAAAGACAAAAACTGAAACAGAAAACAACCAAAAAGCAAAAATTCAATATCAAAAGCAGGGTCCTTGGAAATCAATCTTGAATAAAAATGCTGACAGTGTTTGAACTATCTTGTCTCATTCTAAATTTGAAGAAACAATGAAGACACAAATTTGTAAGTAACAAATTACAGTTAAGATTGCGGATTACACTTCTACTCTACATATTTTTTTGTGAAGGTGAAAGGTTTCCATCTTTGGCAAACCAAACCACTCTTTCAGGTATCAGTTTTCTCAGACATAAAATAAACACACTAATGTGGAACATCTTAAGAAATCTAAATTCTAAGACTATATGTCCAAGAGATACATGCCTACCACCAATAGCACCAAATCACCTGAATAAGGAATTTTATTCCTTATTAATTCCAAATAATTGACCAAAATGTAAAAGTTAATCAGTTCATCCACAATGAAATTAAAATGTTTAATTATCAGTCTTGGGAGAAACTGAAGGAGAATTTCATTTTAATTTAAAATCAAGGGCCAGTGTAGCTAATAATTCTAACTTTACTTTTCCGCTTATCGTCTCTGTGAGATGACTTTCTTAGATGGTCATTTGGATATATCACTTCTTACTCAATTTTGTTCTCAGTGTTACTACTCCCAGTAATGGGAATTACTGTGTGTATATGTGTAAGAGAGAGAGAGAGAGACAGAGACTATGGAGTTACAAAATTAGGAAGTTATAGAGGACTCAAGCAATTTCTTTTCAAATGTTCACTGTGAGCAAGGTATTTTTTTTTTTTTAAAGATTTACTTATTTACGCATACAGATCTGGGGTACAGGCCAGAGGTGCAGCAGCAGTGAGAGGCATCTCCAGAGACAGAGTGGGGAGCAGAACAGGAAGATCCATGAAATACACTGCTGAGGGGAGCAGCGGGCAGGTCAGGAGAGGACTGCTGCACCAGGTAGGTCACCTCTGGGGAGGGGATCAAACTCATGCTGCAGTGACTTTAGCTTCTCAGTGTAGTGCTTTAACCTGCTGCTCCAGGGAGGACCCGAGCAAGGCATTTTTACTGTTCACAATATTTAGGAATCTTCTGCTGCTACCTTTTAGGAGAAAATTACTTTCCTGTAATTAGCTCATATGTAAGAGTGACACCTACCCTGAGTCTAGATCTGTACAACCAGGTAGGTTAATCTTGCATAGTAGTTAATTTAAAAAGCACGGACTCTGAAGCCAACCTCTCAAGTTCCAATCCGCATTATGCCATCTATTGGATGTACGTGACCCCTGGGCCAATCATTTAACTACAGAGATTATTGTGAGGATCAAATAAACACATGTAAATATGTGTTATCATCTCCCATTTTTTTGATAAAAAATATCAGAAAAAAAAATTCTATAAAATTATAAAGACGGGCCCTCCCTGAGTGTTAAATTAGCACAGCACTAAGAGAGCTAAAACCACTGCAGCATGAGTTCAATTCCCAGCCAAGGAGGTGATCCACATGCCATGGCAGACCTCTCCTGACCTGCCGGCTGCTCCCCTCAGCAGTGTGATTCATGGGTTGGCCTGTTCTGCTCTCCACTCTGCCTCTGGTGAAACCTCTCATCACTCATGCACCTCTGGCCTGTACCCCAGTTCTGTATGCATAAATATTTTTTATTTACCATTATGAATGCATATATGAACTTATTTAATCAGAGAAGAAGAACATGAATAAGTAGTTCTCAAAACAAAAACTTCAAATATTCCAGAAACACCAACAGTTTTTCAATCAATGTGACCATGGACCTACAGTGTGAAAAATAAAGAAGTTCAGGTTGGCAACAACTTAAAAGAGATTGATAATAAAAATGCTGAAAAGGGGCCCTCCCTGGTGGCACAGTGGGTTAAAGCACAGCACTAAGAAACTTAAGCCACTTCCGCATGAGTTCAATTCCTGCCTGCCCCAGAGGTGACCACATGGCACGGCAGACCTCTCCTGACCGGCCCGCTGCTCCCCCTCTCAGCAGTGTACTTCGTGGATCTGCCTGTTCTGCTCCCCACTCTGTCTCTGGTGAATCCTCTCACCCTCCACATCTCTGGCCTGTACCCCAGCTCTGTACGAATAAATAAATAAATGTTTTTTAAAAATGCTAAAAAGAGTTTGGAGAAAGAGAAAGAAGAGAAAGAGGAAATCTCATACTGTGTCTGGAGTGTAATGAAATATTTTTAAAGAGCAATTTGGCAATTCTTATCAAGGTCTTAGGTACAAGAAATTTTTTAAAAATTATAAAGACAACACTTTTAAGTGTCCATAGTTATAAATCAATATATTTGGGTGAGTTTATACTTGTGAAAACATAAATATATATAAATAAGTTAAAGAATAGTTCTGATAAGAGTTGGTAAGAACTAATGTTCAACTACATAGTGCAGTGAAACTGCAGACCTTCCAAAGGTCTCCCTAAACTCAAATAATTTGGAAGTATTAAATATAGACTCTATAAGATCTTTTACCATTGAGTACTTTAGGATTCTACATTGGATCTTAACTATTGCATAGCTGGAGCTCTAATTGAAATGATCTTCTAAAAGGGCAACCACTTATTCCTCCCACCCCTCCCCATTATGAACTAAACAATTACAGTTCCACTGACCTCAGGGGCTCTCTGAAAGTTATATACAGAGTGGAAAGGTTGAGTCATATTTCAATAGTCAGTCAACAAGTGAACAACTGTGTTACCTAACCAAAGAACTATTTGCTCAGCTCCATTTCCTACATCTGCAGAGAAGCCTAGTGCAGATATTGAGAGAATTAAAGGAGATAATGAATGAAATATACCTCATCCAGAATAGCACACAGTACTTCTCAATTCATACTCATTTCCCTTCCCGTCTGATATCACTTTTTGATGAAAAGTATCTCTCTATAGATAGGCTGTGTAATTTTAACATAATGCACATTTTTAGTCTTCCTTCAGAGATTTTACTTCAAAACCATTATTAGATGGGAATTAAATTAGCTTTCTGTAACTTTTAAAATTTTGATCACTTTATAGTAAATATGGTAAGTTTCAACATGAAACTTATTTATTCATCAAGAAATGCCTAAATCTAATCAACTTTGATTTAACCATTATTTCTGGCAAACATTTTGATTTCTAAAAGGATGAGACAGATAATTACTTAGAAATGTTTATACAACCAATTTATTATGTGTCTACTTGTAAGGATTATTTTCCTTAAAACTGTTCAATAAGTACAAAACAATGTCCTTAAAGTTGGTAATAGTTATTTAAAAACCTACCCTCCTCAAATCTTCTGGGCCAAAAAGAATTATCTTCCATTGAAGGACTTGGTTTTAACTATGTACTTATTTGAGAGCTGTAACTAATATAGAGCCATAACTGGAAAAAATCTTAATTCTTCCACTTTCAAGTGAATGGGTGCTATAGGTTTTTTTTTTTTTTTAAATCCATATAATTAGTATGTATCTTGCAGAGTTCTCTTTTTTCTTAAGGAATAAATAACAGCAGTCCTTTAGGTAACTCTGGACTGAGTCTGGAAACCAAGATTGTATCAATCCTGTGGGATACCACAGGATTGCTCTTACAAACCTTACTTACCATTTGGTCCTAAATTTTTCGGAAGAATTGATACAAACGGTAGATATAAACAGAACAACCCACAGAGGGCCACTATATCTAAAACTGCTGTATCTTCAAGGTCTATAAACAATTTAGAACAATCGATCACAAAAACATAGAAGTCCCTAAACGTTCTGAATGACAACCAGTTTCCTTCCATCTTAACGGCAATCTATCCAAACCAGTATCTTCAATCCTGAAGAGTACTGCAATGTTACTTCCTTCCTTCAGGGAAACAGGGAGAAATCTCTGGCGGTAACAAAAATAAAAGTAGACCACAAAATCTGAGAATAAAAGATGAATCTCCACAATAAATTGTCAAGGAAAAGAAAACTGGATATATATCTCCTCACTAGCTCTGTCTTAAAACGTTATTTTGTAGGAGTTACTGCGTTCAGAAGTGAAAATAAATGAACTTCAAAACGGGCCAAGTTTCACCAACAATCAGAAGCTGGCATTCACCTGACTTTGGCTCAGCTGCCTTCCGGGAGGATACATATAAAAGTCCACCTGCCTCCCCCCAGCCCTGCAGCCGGCTCTCTGGGCAGCACGTTTTTCTTCTCCTCTTGCTGTTTAGACAAAAAACAATCTAGGAGGAACAGGTTTCTTTCTTCTAAAACACTGGCACAAGCAAAAAGGACAGACACAACTTCTACGGGGCTCGACGGCTCCGGCTTCAAGAGCCCCCTCCGCAAACCTTCCTTTTCAAAAGAACCAGGCACCTGCCAGGGGACCGCGCCCCGGGCCTCCATTACTTCCTCCCTCCACCCAGACACGGGCTGCGAAGCCACGACCCAGCGAGGACCCGAGCCCTGGCGGCCGCGCGGCGGTGACCAAGCCTCGGACGCCGCGGCCTGGGCGCCTCCGCGGAGCAGGCCCGTGTGGTCCCGCTGCAGTTCCGCCGCCCGCCGCCCGGTACTCACACACGCACAGCTCCACCACGTACGCGTAGTAGGACCAGGCGACCACAAAGGTGATGAAGAGCACCGGCACCCAGCCGACGCCGCGCTGGCAGCAGCGCCAGAACGTCCACGGCGCCATGTTCGGCCGGCGACTGCGGCTGCCGGCGCCCGGCGGTCGAGGGGAGCGCCAGGCCCCCGGCGGCGGGAACCCGGGCGGTCGGGAACGATCCTCTCGCGGGTACCCAGCTTCCAAGGCCGAGCCAACCCGAGCAAAAGTCGGCGGCCCTTCCGAGTCCCCGCCCCTCACCGCGCCCCGCCAGGTCCCGCCCCCACTCCTCATCCTGCGGTTCCCCCGCCCTCAGCCCCGCCCCCCGTCCGCAGCCGGCGCCGCACCATTGGGGCGTGGCGTCGTGGGCGGGTCCTGGGGGTGTGGCCTGCGTCTGGGGCCGCCCCATTGCTTGGCAGCGCTTGCCGCTTAGGGACCAGACTTGCAGCGCTAGCCGAACGGAAGCAGGAAGTAAAGCTGGGGCGGGCACCGAGGCGGAAGACACTTCCCTCGAAGGTTGAGAGGAACAGCACACTGCTTTAGTGGACTGAGGGTTGAGGAGGAAGACTCCTGGTTCCTGTACCTTGGAACTCGGACAGAACTTGTGTAGTGAGCGCCCTTGTTCACTTAGGAGGCTGCCCCAGTGATCCCGAAGTGCACCTCTGCTTAACGACTCTTGCAATTTCAAATAATTTACTCCATGATCGGGCGACCCTCTCCAGTGTTCGAAAAACGGAACTGGTTAATGACTGATTAAGGATGGAAATCACGTCGTCTGTCATTTTGATTTGAACCCCAAATTTGAGATTGATATGTTTGAAAAGGAGCATCTGCCTCCTCACTATCCTTCAAATAATCACTGAAAATTTGAGAGTTTATTTACAGCTGGAGAAATCTTGCTACGCAATGCAAGTAATCATATAGAACATAGAGGCATCACTATGAAACTTCATAATATAAGGTCAGAAGCATTACCAATAATTCCAAACCGCGTTTCCCCGTACTATCATGTCCATTTTGGTAGACTGAGATTTTAACTAGCTATTGACCACTAAGGTCTCCTTGAAGCTGACTTCCTACCCCATTTAGAGTTGTAATATAAAGGAACTAGAAGCAAATAGGTAACTGCCACACATTTCTACTGCTTGAAAGAAATAAAGGGTGTGTGAAATGGTTTTTCCAGACTTCATTACTATTGATGGGGAAAAAAATCACTGCTGTGTAGCAATTCATAGAGAAATAAAAGGATTATTGAGAGCAGAGGCTTTAAACCAGAAAGTATGCGTCAGATTTTTCATGAGCTCTGGACCTGCACTTCAGATATTCAGGTTTCAGTTATGTATAGTTTATGCAGGTGTACTGAAGTGCACAGAAGGAGATAGTTCAATAGCAAAGATAAAAAATAATTTTTTACATTCTGATTAATGAAAAAGGAAAAACTTTAATATATATAAAAGGTGATCTCTTATTCTGTAGAGTCAGGCATTACTTGTAGAAATAGCACAAGACTTGAAGCTTATAAGGTTTTAGTTCTACCCTAGAAAGTCTTCTGCAGAGTTGAAGGTCAAGTGTTCCAACTTATCTCCGGTTCCTGCAGCAACTTGCAACATTGGGGGTGGGGAGGGGTGGGGGAGGGGTAACCTTGCTATGTAATTTGGCTGCATGACAGCTTCTCAACAAAACTGTTTTGTATTTCTTTTTGCTGACTTCCAGCCTCTGCAGCTGTCAGCTCAGTGGTTTTTCAGAGTACATTTCTAACAAGCAGTTAGTACCATAGAATTTTTCTTTTGTCTACAAATTGACAGTAGGCAAAATTGATATTGAGTTCGAGGCATGAAAGTGGATGACATTTATTTTCCAAAGGGGCTGCTCTGGTTGTGGGTTAAATTAAAACCCTTTATATAATGGTTGACATGAAAGACCAAAATGTAAAGCCTTTGCTTCTTGCCATGACTATATAACAAAATCATCCTACTATTAGCTCATGTCCTCCAAGTATACTGAGCACATCAGCTGGAAATTATTTCTGTTACGTCATTTTGCTTATAACGCGTTAGTTGTTACGGACTGCCATAACCGAGTATCACAAACTATATGGCTTGACACAACAAATATTTATCATTTCACAATTTGGGAGGCTGGAAGCCCAAAATGAAGGTGACAGCAGATCATACTGCCTCTGAATCCTGTAAGGGTTCGCCTTTCTTAAGGTCTGATGGTAGCAATCAGTCATAGGAATTTCTCGGCTTGCTGCTATATTAATCCAGTCTTTGTCTCTTGTCATATGATGTTTTCCCTTCCTGTGTCTGTTTCTTCTTCTCATACTGGATTTAGAATCCGACTTACTTAAGAATAACCTTATCTTAATTGTATCTGCAACTACTCTATTTCCAAAAAATGTAATGTTCTGAATACTGGGGGTCAGTATATCTTTAGAGGAACACAATTCAAGCCACAACTACACACATAAATATTTTTGATAATGTTATTTGGCCCACTACATTAGGAGATCCTTGAAGGCAAAATTTATTTCTTACACACCCTCTTTTCCCACAGTGGTTTGCAGGTAGGAAAGATTCATTAAATATTTGTTGAAACTTCTCTTGTGATGTAGCTATTCTTCCTAACATTTTGAATTACCAACAAGATCACACTTTGATTTCTAATTATTTGTCTCATATTCAAAGGTGTTAATTTAATATGGCGTCTAGGGCTATTGTTTTTACATTAGTCGAGAGAGGTCCTAACATCTTCAGGGAGCCAATAACATTTTCATTCTCTTGAAAATGTTTCTTGCAGGAGACCAGCTCCAACATTTGGGGTGACAGAGGTTCCTATAGGAAATGAGGGCATTGGCATCAGTGAAGGTGAATGAAGGACACAGACACTCCTTCAGTTGCAAGTGTCCTCTGCTGTCAGTCTCAGCAGGTCTTTTTATGTTTATGTTAGCAAGCAGTAGATTATATATGCATATGCATTGAGTATAAAAAAAAACAAAAACTACCACATATTCCTAAGAACAGTTTGAAGTCTTGATCTTTAGCCAAGTCTGTAACACTTATTTTTAGGAAAACACTGCCAACAAGCAAAATGTTATTACAATTATTATTTTTTGCAGCTGGACAAGCAATTTACTAATGATAAAGCAGGCAAATGAATTCATATAGTTGTAATTAACATTTCTATTTATATTATAATAAAAGGTTAACAAAACAAAAGGAAAGCTTCTTTTATCGCTAGTTACTAAGGAGCCTCATTTTCATTAAAGCATCCTAAAAAAAAAGATTAAAACAAGGCCAGGGTCCCATTTGGTCCACAGGAGGTACCATTGGCATCTGAAATGCAGATATAATAATTCTATCTTTCTCTTTAATGTTATACAATGATATCCAATTGTAAATGCATACTGCTCAATAAAAAAAAATAACATAATTCAACATAAAAAAAAAAAAACAAGGCCAGGGTAAGGAATGAAAAAGTTTACTGTACTCAGTTCTAATATTAAGAGAGATAGGAGAGTTGAGGGCCCAACAACAAAGGCTTAAGCTTTTTGGTTCCCAAAGATTTTTCCTCCTGAGCTTAATTTAGTGTGCACATCTGGAAGATAGTGGAATAGGGAGTCTGAATTATTGGTTTGGACAGGAACATGTTATCACAATATGTTTTTAGCACTGTCTAATTTTGCTGTGTTAATTTTACAGTAATAGCCAATTGCTTTTATTAGAACAGCCAAATGTAAAATCAATTTTTACTTTATCAAATGCATCCAAATGCAAAAATGGTTGCAAATACAGGAGTGGCCAAAATGAAACAAAAAGATCCAGTAGGAGCCATCTTCGGGGTCCCTGACTTTTCAGGGGTACCCCCTTATACCCAGCCTTTATCAGATGGTATGAGATGTTTGGCCCATGCCAGTTTCTATCTTAAATGTCCAGACGTGAGTTACTATTCCCTTGCCTGAAAATAGTAGCCAACATGCTAAACTCCTCTTTTCCTCATTGGACTGGTTATTACACTCTATTTTTACTACTGATAATGACAACAGTGAATCACTTAATGGCTTTAGGCATGTAATATTGTGAGTTGAATTATATTTTACAGCAATCCCTTTGACTTTGGTAGGAAGAATGGTTTGGAGAGAAGAATGTCAAGAGACAGCTGGGAGCGTAGTTATGTAGGCAAGAGGTGGTGGTGGCCAGAACTAGAGTGTGGCAGTGGAGAAAGTAATAAGGGATCTTTTTAGGGCTTCAGATCAACTTTGATGCTGCTTCAAAGTTACCAAAAGTAAATAAAACTCTAAATATAGAAAACCAAAGAGACAAATCCAGGCTCAAACCTCATTCATCAACTTCTGTTCTCCCTAGCCCTCAGCACTGGGAACAGGTAAAGTTGTACTAATCAATACCTGAGATCATGACTTCCAACAGAAACCAAAGAACACACTGTAGCTTTAGCAGAGCTGGCGACTTAACCTATGGTTTCCTCATTGTTATCCAGCCAGAAACCTCAAAATGCTATGTAAGTTCTAGTAATGAACAAAGGGCTGAGAAGAAGAACAGCTATGAAACTATTAGGTGGGGCTTAACAGTAGCCACATAGATATAGAGATGGAAAGAATGAGGGAGAAATAAATTCAGGTTACACTACAACTCTAAAACAAAAAAATTCTAAGAAAGAATATAAATAAAATAATCATAATGTTAATTCATTTAAAATGAAATTAATTTTATGAAGCAAACTTTTAAAATAGTATATGCCATACTCAAAGAGGTAAATGAAAGAACTTTTACCAAAAGGAACAAGCAAATGTGAAACAAGCAAGGTAATAAAAAAAAAATGAAAAAGAACAGGTTTGAAAAATAACCATTCAATGATCTTCAAAATAACAAAACGTCAAACACCTAAGAGGCAGAATTCTAATTTGGAGTTTGAGAAGAGAGGCTTACCAAGTTGGGAGAGTGTACTGAATAATTCATTTAGAACACAACAGAAAAATATATTTTAAGTTGGAAGATATTTTGGCAAATTTCAACATACATCTATATGACAAAGAGAATTAAAAGAATGTCAGAGAGACAAGTCTTGAATCAGTTGTACATGAGCACATTCCAGCATTAGAGAATGTCTTAAGACTTTTGTCAAAAGAACACTTGGGTATGGAACAGGATAAATAATAATAAACCTATACCATGGCACAGTAGTAAAACTTTTGAACATTTAGGCTAAAGAGAACCATCTTAGAGGATTCCGAGATGAAAGTCAATATATGAAAGAAATACTGATTAGGCTGACAGTTAACTTCTCATCAATGAAGTAACACTTTCAAAGTGCTGAGGGAAGTATCATTAAACTTTATAACGAGAAATAATCACTTCAGAGTGAAGGCAGAGTGAAAAGTAGGTCAAAGGAACAGGAGAAAGTAGTTGTAAATCATAACTAGTAAGAATTGACATCTATAATGGATATAGAACCCTGTAATTCAACAACACACACACACACACACACACATGCTCACACCCCAAACAACTCTGTTAAAAAATGGGCAAGGGACTTATAAATACATTCCTACAAAGAAGACATACACGTGACCACTAAGCACATGAAGAGATGCTCAATATACGAATCATTAGAGAAATGCAAATCAAATGACATACTGCTTCACACTCAATAGGATGGCTACAATAAAATAACAAAGACAGAAAGTAACAAATGTCTTGGATGTGAAGACAAATGGAGTCCTTGAGTATTGCTGGTGGGTATATTATGCACCCACTTTGGAAAATGTATGACAACTCCTCAATTCTAACCACAGAATTGTCATATGATTCAGCAATTCTACTACTGGGTATATAGTCAAAGGAAATGAAAGCAGGCATTCACATAGATATTTTTACTGTGCTATTCATAGCAGCCTTATTCACAATTGTTGAAAGGTAGAAGCAACCCAGTGTCCATTGTCAAATGAATGGATAAACAAAACTGGTGTATAGAAACAATGGAATATTATTCAGCCTTAAGGAAGGAAGGAAACTCTGCCACATGCTGTAATGTGGATGAATCTTAAAGATATAATGCTAAATGAAATAAACCAGTCACGAAAAGACAAGTATTGTATGATTCCATTTATATGGTACCTAAAGTGATCATATCCTTAGAGATAGAAAATAGAATGATTGTTGCTTGGGCCTGGGGAAAGGAGAAATGGGGGAGTCGATTGAATCTAATTTCAAGATGAAGAAGATGAAGAGTTCTGTAGATCTTGGTGATGGTTGCATAGTCAGACAACTGTGCTTAATGCCACTGAACTATACACTTAGAAATGGTAAATTTTAAATTATGTATCTTTTACCACACTTACACATAAACAGTTACACAGAAAGAAAAAGGCAAGAAAAAAAAAAGACACTTTCAGACTTGAAGGGTTTATGGGTTCCTCTTGTGTCAGCACTGTCCTGTCTGTGCATCTCTGCCCCTATGTGCTCACCCCTTCCCCCTTCCTCTGATGCTTCCTGTCCTTCCTGCAGATCTGACCCATCTCTGGCTCCAGGGGGTGTCTCCTGAATCCCCCTTGTTCCTGGCCTGAATGCTAATGGGTTGGTTTAAATAGTACAGCATCAACCTCTTCTCTACAGACCATAATTTTGCAGAATGTAAAAGCAAAATTCCTTAACTCTCACTTAAACTGCAGAAATGCTGCATCAGTTGATAGGGTTCCAGCTTATGGTGTTTTTTTTTTTTTTCGACTTTTCTTTGTTAATCATTTTATATTGAAATAATTTTATATTTGCAGACGTTATTAAGATAGCACAAGAATTTCTAGATAGCTCTCACTGGTTTCCCTAATGTTAACAATGTTACATAAAATCATGGTCTATCAAAATTACAAAATTAACATTGTTGCAGTGCTTTAAAATAAGCTGCAGATTGATATTTAACAGGTTTCCCACTAGCATCCTATTCTGTTTCAAGATCACATTGCATGTAGTCATCATATTTTCTTAGTCTCCTGTAATTGCTGACCATCTTTTAGTCTTTCTTTGCTTTTAGTCTTTTGAAATATTTGGTGAAGTGTTGCTATTTTGTAGGATGTTCCTTAATTTGGATTTGTGTAATATTTTCTCATGAATAAACTAGGGTAATGGATTTAGGGCAAGGAAATCATAAGGTGATATACCATTATCCTCACATATCAGGGTGGACAAGGCATCAGCACCTTTTTTACTGGTGATTTTTGCCTTGACCATAACAGGTTAAGTGCTGTTTCCATTGTGACATCACAATTTCCCTTTTTCCCTACACTACGCATTTGAAAACAGTCACTCAGTTCAGCTGCACTCAGAGGGAGAGGAATGAAGTTCTTTCATTATTTAAAAAATTAATATATATATATATATTTATTTATGCATACAGAGAGAGAGGAATGAGGAATGAATTTCTATCTCCTGGAGGGAGGGCTATCAAAGAATTTGTACATACTTATTCAAACTATCACAACAATTAGTATTTGTGCAGATGTATTTGAAAGCTATGCAAATATCCTGTTTTTCTATGAAGTTTTCCCCACTAATTTTTACATCTACCAGTGGACCTTGGTGGCAGTCTTTAGCTTTACTCCTAGTTAGTTAATGAGCGGTTTCTTGACTAATGAGTGCAGCCAGAAGTGGAGTTACTGAGATTAGGCTACTATGGTGGGCTGATGCATAGATTTCCTGACACTAATTTAACTGCAAGATTTTCTGATTTGGTGAGATTTGTACTTGCACATGTGGAAGCCTGTCTTCTAGAAAGCTCCCTGGCCACTTGTTCATTGATCAGTCTAGTCTTATGTTCCTGTTTGCATTTAAACAACAGGGAAAGTCTGGGCTTGACTGCTCCAACTGGAAATATTTTTTGACTCCTTTCCAGAGAAAAGCAGGTTTTTAGGAAACATCACATGACTCTACTGTTTCTGTTGCTGTGATATCTCTCTACCATCACTTTGTATTGAGAATTGAAAAGTTCCTGGCAACCACAGTGGCTATACCATTCCAGACAGCAGTGGGGGCAGATATCAAGTTCTTTTTTAGGGGGGAGAGAGAGAGAGAGAGAGAGAGAGAGTGTGTGTGTGTGTGTGTGTGTGCGCGTGCACGTATACGTGTGTATATATGTGTGTGGTTCAGCATTTGGAACTCCCATTAGCCATATAGCTTTTTTATATTCCGTCCCTGTATAACACCCTGCAGTCCCTCTCCTATGATTATTTAATTAAAAGCATTCACTTTCCTTAGACAGTAAACTTTTTGAAGCAGGTGCTAAGTGCATTTTACATGGGAACCCAGCACATTGTCAGGCATATAAAAGACATATAAATCATTTTAATTGAACAAGTGAATGACAAATGACCAGAATTAGGGCTGTCCTTGCTTTCCCTAGTTTTCTCAAAATCTATAATTTCAATCACAAAATGTTCTTTAGTATCATCAGAATAGTGTTAATGTTTATTTATACTATGAAGTAAAAAATATTTGAACTAAATTAGGGATTGAACTGAACACTATCAAAGATGAATTTACTTTGGGTATAGGAGAAAAAAGATTGTGGAGTCAGTAGCATTTGTAGTCAAATCCCAGCTTCTTCGCTTATTAGGTATGTGATACTGTAGAATTTACCTATGCTCCCTGAGACTCAGTGTCTTTCTCCGCACAACAGAGATAATAGCATTTGTAGGATTACATGAAACTTTATATTCAATGTTTGCATTGTAGGTATACACACACACTTACATATACCTGTAGATAAAAATATAGACTCAAATTTAAGCACTGATATATATATGTATACAAGTAATGTATTCTAACCACTTTCTTTCACTCTCTCCTACCTGCCTATCTATCTTGCTATCACCTATCTGGCTATCACATATCTATACTATATATCTATTTTTCCTGACATACGATTATTATATCAGTGTCCAAATAAGTATTTCAACAAGGAAGATTAATGTAAGAACTGGTAAAAAAGGGGCCTCCCGAGTGTCACAAGGGCTTAAAGCATAGCACTTTGAAGCTATGTGCAGCCACTCCAGAGTGAGTTTGATCACCAGGCACATGACCCACATGGCACAGAAGACTTCTCCTGTCTTGCCTGTGGCTCCCCTCAGCAGTGTATTTCAGTCTGTCTCCCTGTTCTGTTCCCTAGTCTGTCTCTGGTGTAGTCTGTCTCTGGTGAATCCTTTCATCCCCACACCTCTGGCCTGTACTCCACTTCTTATATGTATAAGTAAATAAATCTTTAAAAAAAGACCTGGTTAAACAGGTGTCACGGAACTACAAAAGCAAAGGGGACATTAAAGTAACACAGAGAATATACCTGTGTGTGGTGGGGGGAGTTGGGGGGACAGCTATTATTCCTAAGGTTAGGGGCACAGACGGTTAGGTGTATTTAAATGCTGAAGCTCAAGGAGAGACCCTGTCCTGCTCTGGGAGAGGACATCTGCCTGTTGGTGCTGGTTCCCCAGGATGACATGAAGAGGCAGGTTCTGGGAGTGCCAATGCAACAACAAAAGCCAGAGACTGGTACCCACTGTTGCCAGGGGGGACATTGTGACTCTGGGGACATTGGCAGGAAAACAAGACAGCAGGAATATACTCCTCCTGCCTTGCAGGGCCTGACACGACACCACAAAGCAGAGTATGTATGCAAGGGAGGGATTGGCACTGAGAGACAATAGCTTAAATTGGCGAATTCTTATAACTTCATTTGAATCAGTCATCATTTTAACAGTTGTCTAGAATTCCAATGTAGAACTATAGCACCATTTATTTATTCATTTTCATGAGGCTGAATATTCAAATTCATTCCAAATTTTTATTATTTGAAATGATGCTGCAATGAGTTATCCTTTAATTCTCAAGGAAAACCTGTATGGCATAAAAGAAGTATTAATTTTTTTCCCCTTAGGACTGAATGTCTAGGTGTTAAATTTTTTTTAAAAAAAGATTTATTTATTTATTCATACAGAACTGGGGTACAAGTCAGAGATGCGGAGGGTGAGAGGATTCACCAGAGACAGAGTGGGGAGCAGATCGACGAAGTACACTGCTGAGGGGAGCAGCGGTGGGGTCAGGAGAGGTCTGCCATGCCCTGTGGTCACCTCCGGGGCAGGCGGGGATCGAACTCATGCGGAAGTGGCTTAAGCTTCTTAGCGTAGTGCTTTAACCCGCTGTGCCACCAGGGAGGGCCCTAGGTGTTAAAATTTTTATGAAGAAAACATCTTCCGGCCTTCTCTGGTGGCGCAATGTGTTAAAACCCAGCACTGCAAGGTAACCACAGCCCCTTCAATGCCTTCAATGTGAGTTCAATCCCCTCCAGGCAGTGATCCACATGGTGCAGCACACCTCTGCTGTCTGGTCTGCTGCTCCTCTCAGCAGAGTATTTCGGTCAATCTGCCTGTTCAGTTCCCCACTTTGTCATCGTTGAATTGTCTCACCCCTCCCCCCACCTCTGGCCTGTACTGCAGTTCTTGTATGCATGAATAAATAAATATATATATATTTTTTTAAAAGAGTAACTGGCCCTCCCTGGTGGCGCAGCGGGTTAAAGCACAGCACTGAGAAGCTAAAGCCGCTTCCGCATGAGT
>NW_004567111.1:56715564-56723755 GCF_000260355.1 Condylura cristata | reverse complement strand
GGAAATCAATTGTTGAAGTATTCTGTATATTTATTTGGTGTATCTGTTAACAATGCTTAGTGCTCAAGAAAGGTAAACGTTTTGGAGAAGCAAGAGTGCCATCTTGTGGAACATTTGTGGGGCTTTTTTTTTTTTTTAAATGAACTATTGTTGATTTGAAGTTTTGTTTTTTTTTTCCACTTTGCTCAATATAACCTCCCCCCTCCCTCCCCACCCCCCTACATTTTGTCTCATTTATTCTATGGCATTGCGTGGTACTAGTTTCATTTTACACCCCAGCTTTGAAGACATGCAATTTCCACTATTATTTAAT
This sequence comes from Condylura cristata, assembly GCF_000260355.1. NCBI lineage: Eukaryota > Metazoa > Chordata > Mammalia > Eulipotyphla > Talpidae > Condylura > Condylura cristata. The sequence goes on along the minus strand of NW_004567111.1, from coordinate 56,723,442 downwards.
CCTACTCGTGTCCTGTGCTGCCTTTGCTTATTCCCTTATTTACTCCAAACTTTGATTCAGGGTGACTTACACTTCCCCAAGGAATATCAGGAGATTTTTTTTTTTTAAAATATACTTAGCCATTATAATTGAGAGGTGATGGGGGAGTATGTAGAATGGATACTTCAAAGATTAGGAAGGTCTTCTGAGCATGGAAACTTCTGTTCATAATTGAACATTTGTGGGGGTTCATTCTGGTGTCCTGTTACAGGGCAGGGAGAGGGATACCCCAGAACACCCAAACCTGCCTGCTCTAAATAGTTCTGCCACCTGTTGCATCATAATAAGACTGTGCAATACAGAAAAGACAATACAGAAAATATAGTTTGAAACCCAAGCACCAAAGTTACGCATCCCCTGGTGGGTAGATGTCCAGCCAAATAGGATTGGCCCAAATCAAAACCGGAAAGCCTCCCACAAGCCTAAAGACCTTCCAGCTGGGACCCATAGAAAAGGTTCAGAGGCAGTCACATCTCCCCGTGGGTCTCTCACTCACATCTGTTTCAACCAGTCCAGGACCAAGAAACAAGCACAATTTCTTCACCTGTCTTTCTGCTTCATGTACCTCCTTCAGAGTCTCCTTCTGGCTCTCTATCCTGCTTCTTTCCTTCTCCAGTCTCTTCAGCTTCTTCTCTTCCCAGTTCAGCTCCACCCTCCTGTGGGTGGGGTAGGGAACCTGGAACCTCCCCTCCCCCACCACCTTTCCCCACCCCCCTACCACCCTATTACAATCCTGTGTGTGCCTTTGTTAACACTTGCTTGAATTTTTCTGTGGTGTATTATTGGCAGAGAGGTTGGAATCTGGGAAGAGTTGTTATATATCATTAAGAGAATAAATCAAAGGCACTACAATTTCAGGGTAGGTACTGTCTTTTCTACTTCTAGTCTCCATGCTTACCATCTTATGGGCCAAGGAGAGTCATGGAGGGAAGATGGCAGGGTTAGGCTCAGAAAAGGGAGCTCCAAGACTCAAAGGACTGGTGGCTGATAGCCATGCTGGTTTCTTTCTGCTTACTCAAACCTCCCTACTCTCTCACATCCTGACCCCAAATAAGATTCTGAAAAATGCCACAAAGTAAAAATATGAATCAAATTAATATTTTTTGCATAATTATTAATTTAGCTATGTACAGCTGTCCATACTTTCGACTGGATTGGTGATGAAGGGTTAATTATATAAAATGCTTAGTGTAATATGCTCAATGGTATCCGTTTTCGGCCACACAACTGAAAAAAATTCTTGGAAGTTTTCCTGAGACGTGTCACTTTGATGCTGATCCTCTGGTTTTGAGAAATAGGCCCTTACAGGCCTTTAAACTGGTCTCAGCCTATAGAGTTTCAACTTAGGGAGGAAAAAATCCAGCACCCTAGTATTAGTCTAGGACTAATAACCTGGTTTAAAAAAATGTATTTCGGGCCCTTCCTGGTAGTGCAATGGGTTAGGTCGCAGCACACTGCATGCTAGCTGCAGCTGTGTCAGTGCAAGTTCAGTGGCTCCAGAAGTGACTCACATGGCACAGCAGACCTCTCCTGTCTTGCTTGCTGCTCCCCTCAGCAGTGTACTTTGTCGATCTGCCTGTTCTGCTCCCGACTCTGTCTCTGGCGAATCCTTTCACTGCCCCTGTACCTCTAGTCTGTACCCAAGTTCTGTATTCACAAATAAATAAATCTAAAAAAAAAAAAAGTTTCGTCCACTACACACTAATTATGTGGGGGCATAGAAGATACCAGATTATTAGAGACCCTGCCATTCTGAAAACAGTTGATTGTTCTAGTGTGTCCCATACTCAGGTGGTCAGCCAATCAACACCTTTTCCAGGAATGTTTATATTTCAGAGAGAGTAGAGTTGGTCTCAGTGAAAGAGAGTGAAAGTGATGCAGACAAAGCAGAGAAATAGATTGTGAGAGTCCTGGTGATTTTCAAGTCCTTACTTGGAATGTTTCTTGTTGTTCTTCTGATGTTTCCTGGGCTTGACTATAGGACACACCTCTGTCTTTTCAGTAATCTTATTTTCTGTATCTTGGTGAAATAGTCTAAATAGTTAAGTTGGTCTCAGGTTCTAAGAATATAAAGGAGAGGAAAAAAACCTTATTTAAAATTCTAGCTAAGGTTTGTATTTACAAACACAGCTGATCTGACACAGCCTGAACAAGTAGAAGCAAATAATCGTGAGTTAAGCTCCAAGGTTGGGTGGAGACTGAGAAAAGCAGAAAAGGGTGAGTTACCCAGAGGAAAGGGCCCACCAGGAGAAATTCAAAGCTCCCTTACCTGAAAGAAACCTGTTCACATGAACTGCACAGTAGCTAATGAATAAAATTCACCAAATCCACATTTCTTTGCCCCAAACCGGCTTTTTTAGAATATAAAATTCAATTCCTTTGTGCTTAACTCCAATTCCCAAAACAATTTTATTTCCCTTTAAGACAGAAGGAGAAAGATAAATACCAGATGGTTTCATTTCTATGTGGAATTTAGAGAAACCAAAAAAAGGGTCAGAGATAAACCTTGAAAGCTGACCACAGATCTGAGGCATGCAGGAGGCCAGGAGGGGTTGGGAAAGAGGGGCTGATGAAAACAGCAGAGCAGGTGGAGAGAGGACAAACACAGTGGACTACAGTGGTGGACTATGGGTATTCTGGTGGTGGGAGAACTACATTGACTGCACCTGAGGGGAGAAATCAGGTACTGTCAAAATTAACAAAGATGTAAGAAAAAGATACATTACAAAAGTGATTCATTAAAAAAATTAAAAATTTTGGGCCCTTTCTGGTGGCACAGCGGATTAAAACACAGCACTAAGAAGCTAGCATGAGTCGATCCCTGCCCCAGAGGTGACTCACAGAGAGGCCCAGCAGACCTCTCCTGACCTGCTCACTACTCCCCTCAGCAGTGTACTTCCTATTCTGCGATCTTCCTGCACTCACTCTCTACCTAACTTTAATTTTACAATTTAATTCTAAGAGAGTAATCCTATTTATATGTTTTCGGGAGGCGATTGACTTGTTTCCATGTCTACCACTTGTTCTGTTTTCCAACCATATTAGAACTCTCTGGCCAGGCTCTTCCCACATGTTGGGTTTGACTTTTATTTTGTAGGTGACTTTATAGTGTCATAGGGTTGTCAAAAATGAAGCAATATGGCCCTCCCTGGTGGCGCAGCGGGTTAAAGCACAGCACTGAGAATCTAAAGCCACTTCCGCATGAGTTCAATTCCCACCTGCTCCGGAGGTGACCACATGGCGTGGCAGACCGCTCCTGACCCGCCCGCTGCTCCCCTCAGCAGTGTACTTCGTTGATCTGCCTGTTCTGTTCCCCACTTTGTCTGTGGTGAAGCCTCTCACCGCCCCTGAGCCTCTGGCCTGTACCCCAGTTCTGTATGCACAAATAAATAAATCTTTTTAAAAAAATGAAGCAATACAATCAGACTTTAGAAAAATTAATCTGGTATGAAAGCATATTTGAAATAAAGTAACAGTCATCTTTAATAGTCTTACTTACCTCTCTCCTGTCTTCTCGTCTTAGCCCTTTTCTCATCTTCCTTCTCTCTCTTCCTTTTATTCAGCAAATATTTGTTAGCTGCTATTCTCTAAGTCAGGCACTTAGCAAGAATGGTAGATATAGATGGCAAAGTTGAAACTCTTTTTTCCTTTTAGCTTAATGGCTTAGTAGAGAAAAACTTGACACATAAATAGCAACTTGATCTCAAGAATTTTAACAGAAGAGGGCAAGTATCTTGGCCAGAAACTTGTTGGAGTGGCTTGGGAGGGGATAGGTGTACACAGTGTCTGCAAGGAAAAGCTAAGAATTTTAAAGCCAGAGTACTGCTGTGCAAAGTGGGGTAGGGGGAATTGGTTTAAGGTGAATAGACTGCAAAAGTTAGGGCAAGAAGATGAAGATGACAAAAACAATCCCTACTTTGATACTTTTATATCCCTAATCTTATCCCTGTATGTTCATCTGGTTAGATAGGGAGAAGAGTCAGTACTTTGTGGCTAAGTGAGAAAATGGTAAAGGATGCACTCTTACACTTTTTTTTTGAATCATGTATCTTTTCTCTTGGTTTGGTTTTACAACATAGAAATAAAAATATCAGTTACTTTGAAAACAGGACAAATTTAAATTTTTAATCAATAGCAATATATTTCTATAAAAACTATAAAAAGCTTTACCACTTGCTAATGTCAAGTATTACATTATAACAAAGGGCTTTCCAATTTAACAGATGAACTTATTTCAAGGTCGTACCCTTTACTGATCTAAGTTTTCAATCAGTTTGAAAAAGCAATCAATTTTCAGGGTAAGCTCACTGATTTTTCAGTAGGTTACGCTCCATTACCAACATTATTTTAATGCTCAAATTTTCCCAGATTTGGCCAGAGATACTCCCTTGAAGTTGGCTTTTGTCCTCTGACATGTCTCCATTAGTTTTTTAGTATTTTCTTACTTTTAGGTATAAAATGTTTGAGGTTTATAGTGTACCTTCTCTGCCCTACTCTTGTATTCAACAATTACCTATGGAGATGAACATTTTAAAATATTTGCAATATATTTATTTGAAATATATTGGGCATACTTTAAAAAATTTTTTATTTACCATGTTTCAAAAAAATACCAATTTGTATTTAATGCCAGTTAATTTCTGGTGCCATTTTACCCACAGTGCAGTATTTCCATGAGATACGGATCTTGTGATCAAAATTCTTCCAATTACACAAGTTTTATAGCAGGGAAACTAATGAGATTGTCAATGGGTGAGTATTTACATTTTTTAAAATGTGTACTTTTGGGCCCTCCCTGGTCATGCAATGGGTAAGGACTCAGCACTGCAAGGTAGCTACAGCCACCTCTGTAAATTCAATCCCAGGCCCCAGACCCACACACCACTCCACTCAGCAGTGTACTTTGTCACACTTCGTTCTGCTCCCCACTCTGTGTCTGGTGAATCTTCTCACTGCCCCTGCACTGCTGGCTTGTACCACAGTTCTGTATGCATAAATAAATCTTTAAAAAGAAAGTGTACTTTTATATAACAATTATAAAAAAACATACCTCAGTGATTTTTTATCTTTTTAAAAATACTTTATTTTGTTTTCAGAGAGGATACTGAAACATATATTTTATTCAAGACACTTAACATATAGCAAGCTGAAATAAAATATACAAGAAATATACGGTATGATATAGATGAGAAAACCTGAAATATTTTTAACTTAATTTGTCCTATAAGAAGTATGTGGAATTGATACTGGTTTTGCACAATAATTATTTTCCCCCCATAAGTTCTCATTTTCCCTTCCAGAAAGTATAATGTGCTATTGTGTCTAAGAAATCAGAGAATAATCTAGGTTTCCCACCTTTTCAAATTACAAAGTGTTACTTCAATCTTAGGTCTTTTCACAGAATCTAATACCTGCCTTCATAAAAGGTAACTTTATTTTACTTTTTAAGTTCTTCAATGACATGCTATTAATACACTGAGTCAGAAAGCAAATACAAGGAATATCTGTATCACAAAGGAAATCAAAGAAGGCTTAAAAGATAAACATCTAGTATTTAAAAAAAAAACAACTCAAATTTTGACACTAGGAACAATATAATTTCCTCATTATCTTTTTCTAAAGACCTTTTCCAGTTTTTTTCCAGACTTCTTTTACTCCTTTAATGCTTTCTCTTTTCACACATTTCCAGTACTCTTGTATAGTTAGATGCTGTGGAACCTGTTAACCAAAAGTAAAAATGAAGGGGGTCATTCTCTTTAAGGTTAAACATGATTTCATATTTACTTGTTACTGTTGTTACTTGCTCTTGTTTATTTCCCACATTCTCCAAAAAGGATTTTAGGTGAATTTTAAAAGATGACTGCAACAGAACTATAAAATAAGGTAAAAGATAAAAATTGAATGTTATGTAAGAATATGCTGAGCATAACTATGGGAATGAAGGGAGACTAATTTAGTTTTAAATTATAATTATCTGATAATTTTCCATTTCATAATGAACTTTTTCCTGGTAAACTGTGGGAAAAAAAAATTTATAATTATGATTTCGGCCCTGCCTGGTTAAGGCATAGCACTACAAGCTAGTGGCCCTGGTTCCATCCCTGGAGGTGAGCTACGTGGCGTGTCTCCTCTGCTGCTCTCCTCAGCAGTGCACTTTGTAGATCTACCTGTTCTCCTCACTACTCTGTCTCTGGCGAATTCTCTCACCATCCTTAAACCTCTGGTCTATACCCTAGCTCTGTATGCATAAATCAGTAAATAAGTAAATAAATAATCTTTAAAAATAGTAAAATTTTGATTGGAAAAAAAAACCCAACAATACAAAACTCACAACCAACTGTATTTGATGAGAAGCTTTAAGAAGTAAGAAAATTCATGTATGTGCCTTATGAATTAAAAATAGGTTGTATCATTCCTCTCAACTAAATGACAATGTGAAAGTTAGAAAACATTCAGATCCTGGTGATCAAAAAAGTACAGCATTGCTGGAAATTAACCAAATGGTAACAAAAGTCCATTTTAGGTTATATAGATGTTCTTTATAATACCATTGATTTACAGCTCTTAATATATTTTGAGAAATGACAAAGAGCTTCCTGGATATATTAAATTGTTAACTGCATCAATTAGTTTAATTTCTAAGAATATGATTTTAACTCTCAGGTGTTAGATGACTACAAAGTTTTGTTTTGCTACTAGAAATTATACGGTTCATTATCCATACATAATGTTTATTGTAAGCAACTGGAAAAAATTTTTTTTTAACATTTTAAAAGGACAGGCTTATTAGGAAAAAGAGAATGAAAAACCTGCTTAAAAAGGCGGAGAGCTGCGTTTTGCCAATTGAAATTGGTTTTCTAAGTTCTAGAAAGTCTGGCTTTTATGAACCCACTAATCTCTAATTGTCCCTCCTTTTTTTCCTCTGGCTAAATATCAATACTTTCTCTTTCTACTTGTTTCCAACCTTAAGACTGCTTTAATGGGACTGTTTCTAGTAGATTCTACCTAAACAAAATAGTTTAATTTGTCCCACAGTTACAGAACAATATGTAAATTTCAGTAATGACAAAAGCTAACTTTTATTTTGTGCCTCCGCACTTACATAGTATTTAACAGTAAATTCTCACAAAAATTTTTAATGTTAAATTCTATTAAGTTTTCTCATTGTATACAGGAAGAATCTGAGGTTCAGAAAAATTAAGTTGCTTTTTAAAGATTCAGCAGTTAGTATGTAAAGCTAGGGATTTGACTCTAGATATATCAAACTATAGAGCCCAAAGTCAAATCTAAGGTCATCATTAAAGAATAGTGGTTTCTGTTTAGACTTAGATTAAGAGGGAAAAAAAGCAAAGAAAAATGTCAGCTCTCACCTGCATGTGATATTTCAGTGTTGGTTGTATTATAGTTTACAATCTTAAATTGCAAAACCCGCATTTGAGCTAAGCACTTGCTCAAATTCTAGATTTAATACCATCCATTTAATTACACATACATGCATACATTAAAAATTTCAAATCTGTTACCCATAAGCCTCGATGCATCCTGTTTTTTAATACCCCAAGAAACTCTCCATGACTCAGACATTCATCATCATCCAAATCAAAGATCTTGAACACTGTGTCCAAAATATTGTTTGAGAGGTCTTGTCCTGTTGCTACTTTCACAGCTCTCTTAAACTCCGCTAAAAAATAGTAAACATAAAACAACTCACAAACTATGGAAACAGTGTAAATGGAATTAGTTTAAATTTTTATTATTTGAGTAGTGAAACAAAACCAAAAATACCCATTAAGAATGTATTCAAGGCCCTCCCTGGTGGCGCAGCGGGTTAAAGCACAG